>NW_025335761.1:9806274-10030637 GCF_004798865.1 Varanus komodoensis
GTGTCAGCCACTCCCCAGTAGACCAGATGCTGAAGTGCCTACACTGACGGTGAGGCAACACAGCTGAGATCAGTGCCAGGGCTGCATGGTGCATAGTATTTCTGGGCTTGCTTCCAGGTTCTTGGTCTTGCTTCCACAACCCAGGCCCTCCAAATAGTTAGACTACAACCTCCAGCATCCTCAGTAATGACAGGAGTTGTAATCCAAGACAGGTTTTCCACCCATGGGATTGATGATTAAGGTTGTAATCCAGTGTATGTTTGGACAGAAAAAGTCCTACAATTCCCATTATGTCCCAGGAAGCCATGCTGGCTGGAGTTGTAGGATTTTTTCTATTTAAACAGTCATAGGATTGTGTCCAAAGGCAAGGATCTTCAGCTAACAAAATGTGGCCAACAAGCTGTCAGCTCATAAGTAGATATTTATAGACTGCTCCACTTGAGCCAGATTTTGGGCACTTCTGAGCAAGCATTTCCAAAACATACCAAAAAAGTGCTCATTTGGGATCACTGCTCAGACTAAGGCAGAATCTCACAGATTTTGCAGACAAAGCAATATAATTGTGAGATTATTTTGTATCCAGTCTTCAGAATTAGATGCTTGCATTCAGAGTTCTCTTTCTAGACATTCAAGAAGGCCAAGATGTACTCGCAGGCAGCAACGAAGGACCACTCTGATCTTTCCCAAAGAGATGAAACCAATCTCAAAAGCTATCTCCAATCACACCAGGTGGGTAAATGGCTCGTGGTAAAGTTGCTGAAATGTCATAGCTGAAGCTAATTCACCTTTCCCAGCAAGACCGAGCAAAGTGGATTCTCAGAACAGAACAAAACCAAATTAATCAAAATTACTTCCATTCTGAATTATACATAATTCTTAGTGCTTTTTATAATTTTTTAATGATGGAAAAAATGTCTTTGCTAACTCCCATCTTTTCCAGCGTGTTGAGTTCCATGTGCATCTTTCCAATCTTCCTAAGCATGTTTTCTGTCCCACTAGGATACATCAAGACCTCTGCATATGGCCATTTTGTGTCTCTGGGTACTTTCAGTCAAATGAAATGCATTTATATTCCAAGTGGAACTATTCCTGTATGCTCCTCAATCTTAATAGAGGGCACAGAAGAGCAATAGCAAAATCTCTAAGGGGCCAGATATTTAAAAGACACGTGACCTATAATAGGCTACCATGGGTTTTTTGCCTAAAGAAGACAAAATAAAATATGTGACAGGAATAATTTCATTTTAGTAGCTTCATAATCCTCTCTCCTCCCCAGCAGGGAGATTTTATTTGTTCTGGTTAATTTAAAAACCTCCCACAAACTGCAGGCAAAATAAATCCCCAAAGAGTAAATCCTGAGCAAAAAAGCCCTCAAAACCATTCCAGCAAATTAAACAGCAAACCACTCCTGTTGGGAATTAAGGAGGAAATTATGTGCCCTTTGTGTGAGGGCACATACCTGGGGCAATCTTTTATCGGGATTGATGTGAGACATTAACAGTGCAATCCTGTGCATGTCTATGCAGAAATAATTCCCACTGAGTTTAGTGAGACTTACTCCCAGGTAAATGTGTACAAGTAAATACATACAGAAGGGGAGCAGAAGTTCAGGCCTGGCCACCAAATCTAATCTACCAATGTTCCCTAGAGGATCCTTCACCCTTTCCCTGGTCCTGTCCCATTTCCCTGGTGATGGATTGTTGGTATCTCCCCACTTTTGTGTAGGTTGCCCAGGATCCTCTCAGGGCTTAGTTAAGATCTTTAAGCTATAATAATCATGGGGGGGGGGATTTTTTTTCTTCCCCCCTTGCCTTTACCCACCAGAAGAACGTGGCTTTCCAAAATGGATGATGACCCTTGAAAGGAAGCTTTGTCCCCACCCACACTGAACTCAGTGAAACTTACTCCCAAATAGTCATGTATAAGATTGCACTGTAAATTATCTTTAAACACTGTGATGTGGGTGCCCTTTAAGGTACTGAGTGGTCCAGATGGTCTTCACAGGATACAAACATCAATTTCTGCATTTTCTCTGAGCCCATCTGTAACCTCTGGTTTTCTTACTTAGGTACTTGGGGTTGGCTGCTTGTACATCACCAAGAGACAAAGCGGGACACAGGTTTGCATAAAATGTGGGCATGCTTAATATGTGTGCAAAATGCAAATTGAGACATTATTATAATAATTTAGACATACAGTACAGAGAGGCGTGTGCCCGGGTGACCTATATGTGTGTTCCTTCTGCTTTCCAGGTGCTTAGTACTGTTGCTTAGACCTCTGGGCCCAAATCTCCTTTATTGTGATTCTCCATCTTTCAAGCAGACTAGGGCTAAGCAGTCCTTGAGATGACGGGCACCTTCAAACAGAGGATGGCCCTTCCTCAGCAAAACTAAAGAATAAACATGGTGGGGGTGGGGAGGCTGTGCTCATCATACCAGCACCACTGAAGTCATGGAACCTGTTGTCCAAGCAAGCCCTCTCTCCTTATCAGACAAGAAGGGTTAGAGAGAGAAAAGACAACATATCTACATAAACAAAACCAGAACGTCAGGGCTCTTGGACAATAAGGATTCTAGAGTTGTATGGAGGTTATCATACTGTGGAAGTTAGAATGCATGAAATACTTGTCACAGGAAGTAATTTGCCAAGGAATTTGTCAATTGCTAAGGAAATGAACACGGCTCTCAGTGCCTTTACCTTTGTGAACAGTATTGGTTTATTTAAATATCTCTATAGCCAGGTGTTTATATCTATGTCGATGACCACTGCATTATTCTTATATCCTTCAAAGGGTACATAGAGCAATTTCCAGCATCAATAGAATGAATAAAACATTGTATTGTTTGCTAATAAAACAACCTTTATACAAAGATTGCTAATAAAACAACCTTTATACCATACTTTCATACTAAAGCAATTAAAACAGAGCAATAATAATCTGACCTTCAAATGCTAAGACAAACAAATCAGGAGGAAGTGCTTTTGTAAATAAAAAAATCTTTAACTTATTATTAAAAATAGTCATAATGGAGGCTAATCATGCCTTGTTTGGGAGGCGGTTCTGGAAATAGAGGGCCACCACTGAGAGTGCCCTCTCTCAAGTTCTTGTCATTATTTAGAGAGGATGGGAGCATGAAGGGAGCATCTCCTACAGATCAGACAGCCTAGCTGGTTGGTCACACATGAAAGCTTATGCTAAATTCTGTTTATGGGTCTTTAAGGAGCTATTTGTACATTCATTTTTGCCATAACCTCTCTATCTCTCTAGAATTTGGCTTTGCCTTTTGTTTTTTTTTAATTTCTCCCCCTTCCATGGAGGGACATATGGAGAGGCATGTGGAGGCACAGTAAATTATTTCCAGCTGGCTGTCTACCATGGCATATGTTATGGGATGGGAGCTAGGCAGGTGAAGCCAAACTACAATTCCCAGAGGACAATATGGGAATGTGCCTGCACATTTGTCCTTACAGCAAGAGCCAGAAAATAGCTTACCAAGAAAGCTCATTAATACTGAGCCAACTCCAAATAAAACCTCAGGGTGTTTATCCATCAGCATTTAAATTAACTATTTGAATAATAGGATATTATATATAACAACTGAATTATATATGTTCAAGGTTGTTTATGTCTGCTACTATTATGGGATGGATGCAATGCAGTCATTTCAAACACCACATCTCCAAACATCTTCAAAATTTAGACCATGCTAAAACTCTAGGGGTGAAGGCTGTAGGTTGAAGGAGAGTTATGTTAGATGTTTATATAATTCATACTTTACTAAATATCATTTTTAGTTTAAAATTAAAAAGAAATGATGGCAACGGTAGACTCTATCCTTGGATGTGCTATAGACAATTCCAAGTCAATTCCAATTGGACATGCCCATGGTAGGCATGTCATGAGCAGAGCTGGCTGGAGCTGGGGGTCAGACTAGATGGCCCGGGAGATCCCCTTCGACTCACTCTGCTTCTATGCTTCTAAGTAGATAACCCATTCTTGGTATTAGAGTTCTTCACATATAGATCAAAGTGGGAATAATTCAAAAGCATTACCATGGATGCAAATACTAAATTATAAGATAGATAAGTTCCATGGATGCCACACTTAGCCCCAGTGAAGCCATAAGTGAGCGAAGGTGAGGACAAACCTGAAAAGTAACATGATGTTCGGGTGCTAACTTGGAAATGCTTTCAGGGGTCTTGCAGTATCATTTGAATCATCCTCCCTAGAAAGCTTCCTTCACTAGTGAGTCTTGTTCCCTGAATATTTCTTACTTGGCTGAGCTACAGACTTGTACAAAGGCTAGGTTGCTGCTGACATCCCATAAGTCACTTGGTCAGGAAGCCTGTGGAGTCAAGTCCTGACAATGGACTGGAAAGGCTACACCAGGCATGTCCCTGGGTTATTTCAGGGGGCTGGAGCCTAGTTCAGGAATGTCAGACAGTATGAGCCTGCTCCCTTCTGGCTCATCATCACATTTCATTAGTTCAGTGTGGTGCTTGGCAGGCAAGATATAGACTTCTGTGAGTACCAGAGGGATCTGTGCAAGTCAATGGTGTCATTAGCTTAATCCAAACCTGCTCAAGAATAGATGGCAAGTCAACTGCCATTAGGGCTTGTTGTCAATTATTTCTCTAAATGGCATAAGGCAATATTGCATTACTCGGGGGCCCTGAAAGGATGGTGAAGCCAGGTAGTCAAGGAGACAACTGGCAGAAAATTAAAATGGGTTCCTTGCAGGGAACACAAGAAGCTACTAAAGAATGATTCAAATGAATATTTAAAGGCTTTCAGGAAAGAGTGAATAATCTAAAAAGACCCCCTACTAACTGAGGTGACAAGTCTTCTGTTTTGTGTTGCAACAGAATTACAAGGCATGTCTTGTATTTAATACCTTGGCCTTTTAAAAGGAGGAGGGAGATGGAAGGGAAGGGAAGGGGAAAGGGAGAAAAGGAAAAAGAAATGGGTTAGATTCCAGTATGGGTGTCTGCAACTGGGCTGGCAGGAGTGGACTTCCCCACCCCCTCCTCCCCATGGCCGCTCCTTCAGCTCCCTGGAAATGCTGCACGGAATTAGGTTGACATTTTTTATTTAAATAAAAACATACTGCACGGAATTAGGTTCTGCCCCATAAGTATTGGTTGCAATGAAGAGGATGCTGGAGGCTGAAGCTTCACTTTGCAGCCACCCAGGTAAAAATACTTTTTTTCCACACTATCATTTAGAGTTTGGTGGTGTCAAGAGAGATATGAAGGTGATGCCAGGCTCACATTGCTTCAGCTTGTCACATTGCTTGACAGCTCAGCCACTCATATTCTCAAAGTTGCTCCTGGACAGACGGGAGTACCTGTTCACTGCATTATGCACAAAATACTCTTAAGGCACAATCTATGAACGTTCTTTAGACCTACTGATTTCGATGTGAAAGATTTAGGCATGAACATGATCCCTACTAACAAAACTGATAAGTCTTAAAGCAGCTTTACTTTGGATAAATTGTGTCCCTCCCCACCTCCCACTACCATTGTGAATGTGTGCTTATATTCTTAAGAACATCTCCTTAGAACCAGTATCAGAAGTCAGTCTGATCTGGATCCTGGAGAAACCTTACCTAAGGGAGAAGCTGGGAATTTTGCCAAAAGCCAAAAGTTGAGTCCCTTCCCCATGCTATGGCCCTAGTGCTCCTCCAGCCCTGCCCCCCTCAGCTAGCACCCAGAAAGTAAGATGAAGGCAAGTTCAGTGGGAGATGCAGAATCAGAGGAAGACATCATCTTAGACACATAGGATTTATTTAAATTTCAAAGAAGGTAATACACCAAATTACTGCATCATCCAAAAGAGGTCCTTTTCAGTTGTGGCACCCAGTTGTGAAATGCTCAGGAGGAAAAGCCATTGCTGCCCCCACGATCTGCCAGCTACAGTGGTTACCTAATGGTAGGAACATACCTGGTGTAGCTCAGAGGCAAAACACATGCTTTGCCTGCAGAAGGTTCCTGGCATCTCAGTCTGGTCAGTTTCAACAGTGCTGAGTAAGATGGAGCAATGGCCTGACTGAGTACATTAATAATTACAACACATTTATACCCACCTTTCTTCCTCTTGCACAGAATCCAAATTGGCTTACAAAGCTCTCCCATGTTATCCCCACAACAATGACTTTGTGAGTTAGGTCAAACTGAGAATCAGTGCCTGGCCCAAAGTCATCCAGTGAGTTGCACAGCTGAGTGGAGACTAGAACCCAGGGTGCCTGAGTTCTAGTCCAGTGTCTTAACCACTACACCACACTGGCCTTTCCTGTACATACTCCTCAGTATTTAAAAATCCCTTTGTGCACCGTCTCTTTTGAACACCTATGCGATATTGGTGTCGGAGAAACATATTGCAAATGTGTCAGCTCCTCTTTAACTTTGCTAGGGTGAAAATAATGTGATGCCTATTACTGTAATAGGCAAATAGCATCTCTCCTGTGATGCTGATCTGCATTTAGGTTTGCCAGCAGGTGTTTTCGTTATAGCATTCCAAATTGTCTCTTTGCCTGTCACTGGACTTGTCTTGCTGAATTTTATACTCACCAGAAATGCATTTGCTTTAATTTAAGCTGGACTGGAGTTGGTGGGTGAATCGCTATTGTTAGACAAACCCATGTGACAAGAGAAGCGTATTTCCACTGTATTAGTTTGTTTGTATAGATGGCGGCATAAGGGGATGTGGTATCTCTCGTTAAATGGAGATGATACGGCACAGCATGGCTCGGTGCAGATAACTGCACCCCCTGCCAGGACAGCTTTCTATTAATGTATTTTGTTTTGTGAAATCACTGTACAGTGAATGCTGCAGCTCAACTGAACATAAATAATCGAGATTGTGGAAAGGGGGGCAAGGAAGGAGTGAGGCCCTGGCAGGCGAGAAGCTGAACAACTCATCATTGCCACATTATCCATTAGGAATCTTCACGCTGCAGTCCTATCCTTCTCAGCTCTTGCTCAGATTCCCCCAGCTGTTACGAGGAGGAAAAAGTCCAGCCTGGGCAAATGAGGGCCAGCCTCAGTGGTGTAGCAGAGTCTGGGCTCTCCACGATACAGCACTTGCATTATATTTCTGTTAGCAGGACCTGGACATCATCAGCCACATCCCTCTGAACTTAGCTGAAACCCTTACCTTAATTAGAAGGAAATGATTTCTGCCACTCATAACATATAGTTTGCTGTTGTAATATATGGCATTTAGGGCTCATTTGGTAGGGGCAATTAAGAGCCAGGACCAGTTCCGGTAGAAAAAATACAGGTTTGTTGATGACTGACACAGCTACCTGTGTTTTGGACACTCCATAGCACACAGTAAGCAACAGGACCATTATGATGAGCACCTGAACTTCAGAACTTGCTCCTAGACCACAGGGGGCATCAATGTTGTGCAGGTGGAATGCCTGATGGCTTTTCAGTTTGAAAAAACTTCTGTGTGTCATGAGCCAAGTTTTCACCCCTCACATTTACAAAACACAGACCATTCTTTGGCAAAAGCATTTTAGTCTCCAATGCACTTCCAGTAAGAACAACCAACAAAGAATGAGTCTCTGAGCATGCACAGAGAGGTTCGTTGAACCCAAACTAGCAACTGCTTCCCAGCATTCTCCATTTGAGTAGCCCTGGGGTCCTTCCTCTGGGATGTCTTTTGTGGAAGCAGGTGAGCCTCTTCTTTGTCTGTTGCCCCACTAGCTGGTCATCCCATCTCTCCTGATGTTGTGTTATGGGGTCAGGAGTTGTGCCAGGCTTGGCTGCCTGCAGGTGTTCTTCTCCCAGGTGCCCTCCCTGCAGTTGTAAAGCCTGATGATTCTCATTGCCCACCTGAACATCTTGGAAGGAAGCCCTTGAGATATGCAACTTCTTCCATATCAATGTCTGAGTATTCTGGTTCCTAGGACCCCTCATCACTCGATGAGTCCCTTGCTGTCTGACCTTGGAATGCATGTCAAGAATAGCTGCCCCGCAGTCCCAACATTGTGTGCACATAGCTGTGCATGCAAGCATGTGTGTGCAGCACTGGATTTGGTGCTGCAGTCCATGGGGGCAGGGGCGCCCTCCAACTGCATTGCTCCCCACACACCAGTGTAGCACTGGAGTCCCTCCCATGCATAGGAAGTGCTGTCCGGGCACTTACGCAAAATGCATTTACTGTGCCAGGAGCATGTGTTAATACAGCGCCATGTCCACCACACTGAAAACATGGTCATGTGTCAAACACAAATTTGGTGGCAGGAAATGGAGGAGGTGCTGCTAAGGTCGAGTGAGATAAATGGCCCTTGAAGTTCCCCTCTTGCCTTTTTTAAAAGTCTATTCGGCTTATGCACACCTCTGTTGGTGCAAAGACTGAGAAAGGAGTAATTCCCAGCTCCTACTGTTCGCCCCAACTTAGTGGAGAAGGAGGGGAGGCTTGGGTCCTGGTTACCTGAAGGAGCACTTACGTCCATATACGCCCACCCGCCCGCCCCCTGAGATCTGTGGGAGAGGCCCTTCTCCGGGAACCCTCCGTGAAGGAAATTAGGAGGGTGAGTACCAGGAGGAGGGCTTTCTCTGCGGTGGTGCCCCGCTTATGAAATGCACTCCCCAGAGAGGTCCGCCTGGCGCCGTCGTTATTTGTTTTTTGGCGCCAGGCGAAGACCTTTTTATTCAAATGTTATTTTAATTGCTAATATTATTTATTCATTTCTTTGCCCAGGGCAACTTAATTCATATTGTTAATTTATATTATTCTATTGAAGTTTATTTATGGTTGTGAGCTGCCCCGAGGCTTCGGCGAATGGGGCGGCATAGAAGTCTCCCAGACAGACAGACAGACAGACAGAAGGGAGTGCTGCCTACTGCTATCCTCCCACTTCCACGGAGTGAAGCCGGAAGGTGAAGCTCCTCTCCTGCACGCAAACTCATTTCCCCAAAACCGATGCTGCTCACGCTGCTTTTCCAAGGAGTAAGCACTATTGCAGACAACGCGCATATCAGCAAATCTTCAGTCAGTTATTCTGAGGCAAGGGATTCAAAGAGATCATTGGGAAGGCTTGAACATGTATTTTTAACTTCCTTCCCCAAAAGGAACGGGAATAGGCACTGCCTTTACTCTCCAGTTCACTGGGCAAAGGGTTATGTATGTATAGAAAGAGCGCGGGGAGAGAGAAGCGGAGGGAGGCCAGAAGCTGTGGCAGGGACGGGGGGAGGGCGGGGAAGGCAGGAGAATAACTGAAGGCTGATCGCTTATCTCCTCCTCAGAGCCATCGCCGTTTGGCTGAGGCCGACCGTGCTGTGCAGAACCCTGAGCGTTTCCCCGCCCTGCACCGAGAGCAAGGCCAGAGGATTGTCTTATTCACAGATAAGGGTTTCTCTCCAGGAGGCATTTATTTTGTGCCCTCAAGATCCCTCATCAGAGAAGTGCACAAGGCCTTTCTATGATGTCATCGTCCTCGAGAGCCTCTCCCATGTTTTCCAGCCTTTTTAGCATTTTTTTTTAAGAGTGAAGAAAGGTAGGTATTAAATTTTAAACTGCAACATACACAGAGTAAAAGCCTCACGAGAAGATGAAAATCTGTTATACTGCAGTTCTACCATGGCACCATTGTTTGGCTGATTAATAATATATATATATATATACAGAAAAGCAGAGCATTGCAAATTCCTAGGAAGAAAACTCTGTGGAAAGGACACATTTTTCCTCCCACAGTGAAAATGCAAGAAGGGCCCTCAGAGAAGTATAACACTGGTGAATTCTGTGGGACTATTTGCTTACTCAGAGATCTATTAATGAACATTGTAACACAACCTTACATACAAAACGAACCTCTTCTTATCAACAATCATACAACAAAACAGCACGAACAATTATAATAATAGGAAAATGCTACAGCCGGTGCACCCAAGCCCCTAGCAACAGCACCAGTCAAAAACAAACGCCTGTAGAGCTGCAAAATTCAAGTGTCCTTTTTAATCCAAATTCAACAGAATGTCCTCTTCAACTGGTCTGGGTATCCACAACACAGAAGAGTCAGCAAAACCCTGGAATAAAATGCCACCTCGAGGGCATATGAACTCAATATGTGGATTTACCCCTCCAACACAAACATGTGGGAATCATACCTAGACCAAATCGGCAGGGGCCTTAGTGGCGGCAGCAGGTTCTGCCTCTTCAGTTTTCCCACTACTTTTGATTCAAATCCTTTTCTTATGCCCCGTTCTTTCTTAGTCCCACCCTTTTAGGCTGAAACAATATAGTGGTACCTCACGAATGCCTCAGTTCATGACCAAATCGGGTCGGGGAATTTTGCCTCAGGTCACAAACTCTGCATTGGGTGAAGATCGCGATTGTGCCCGCCTTCCCTGCATGATAGTGCTTGTGGGGTGCGGGGGAGATGGCCGTGATCGCGCCCGCCTTCCCTGCACAGGTGCATCTGCGCTTGCGGCCATCTCTCCCCCTCCCCCCCCCCCAGCGGCCATCTCCCCTACTTTATTGTTGTCTGTTACTTTGTTGTTCTTTGTCACTGTGTTTCAATTTTTTGTGATTAAAAAAAAATGGTTACAGAACAGATTAACCTTATTTACATTGAACCTTAGGGGGAAATTTCACTTGGGTCACGGCCAATTTGGGTCATGAGCAGAGTCCTGGAATTGATTAAGTTTGTGAACCAAGGTACCACTGTATTTCACAGGGGTTGCAGAAGCAGTAAGTTAAACACCAGGTAGAGAAGTCCTCAGACCTTGGAAGGTTCACACTCGCAATGATTGTTAAATGCCCCTTCCACCCACCCACCAATATGTCCAATCATCCTCCCGTCACTGTTGAACTCCAGATTGAGGGCACTCAGATTCCTCAACTCCCAATCTTCCCACCCACGCCTATTTCTCCTCTCCAAAGAGTTCTGAAAATTTAGCACACGTTGCAGAAAAAATGCAACATATAAAATGTGAAAGTTACATAAGAAGGTATTTATAAAGACACACACATGTATGTATATATATATAGAGAGAGCTCTCTGGGCAGTTCACAACAAGATATAAAAACAATAAAATGCAATACATAGAAGAGTATTTAGAACATGCAAAACTTAATTAAAATGGCATTAAAATACATTAAAAGACCATTAAAAGACCAGACCAAGAAGAAAAAAGAAAAAATGCACCTGGACAAACCGCATGTGTGTGTGTATAAAGATTATATACAGGTAATGGCAGAAATAGCATGAGGAGGGCTATTTGGGGATGTCCATCATGGGGCGCTCCAGCCATTTCAATGCTAGTATACATCCACCAAGTAGAATTGCAATTGTTGATCTGGATTTGTACCACAGCTGGAGGTGGGGGTGGCAAGAGGTTAATAGTGCAATCCCATGTGTGTTTAGACAGAAACAACTTCTGCAACTCTCAGCATGCCCCAGGCAGTTGTGGACTTTTTCGGTCTAAACACACATTGGATTAAACTGCCCTTCAACTGCCCTTCCCTACAGCTGTGCCCCCTGTCTAAGGGAGGTGGTGGTGGTGGTTTGCAGCTACTTTGTGCAAAATAAGGAGATGAGATGAGTAACAGTTAAGGAACTCCGGTTACACCCAGTTGCACAGTTCTTTCACCAGACCAGCTTTTCTTTTGTTGTTGACATTTTTAATGTGGGATAAACATGATAGCTTCGAAGGACAACTGTTGCAAAGGAAGACCAGCATGGGTGGAGTATACATTATTGTTTTCCATCTTGCTGTTGGCCATCTCAAAATTGCCACTGCACAGTTGCTTTCTAGGCACAAGAACTGTATGTGGGGGGCGGGATGGGCAAGAAAAAGGACAAGAGACAGGCTTGGTCAGCTCCTTCTTCCATGATCTCCTGTTCTCAACCTCAGCCTCCAAGGTTGCTTTGCAATTTTTTAAACGGAAACCCATCAGTGGAAAGAATTATGCTGCTTTGGGTCACACGCTGCTTGAGCCAGCCAGAGAGGCAAAGAAGCCTTCTTCCCCCGCTCCCCATACTTGTAGAGACTGAATGATAATAAAACAGAGGTAATGATCCTGAACAGACACACACACACACACACACACACTGTATATATATCAGCAAAGCAGTGGGATGAGATCACAAGTGACTAGACTGGTTGGCACTACACATTCGGGAATGCATTATTTCCAACCTGATGCTAATAAATCTCAGTCGGAGGCAACGATACTCAATAGAAATGTCCACTGTGTCTTGTATAGGATGTTACCTACTACAAATAAGGGGCTACATAAATACAATTGTTTGACAACATAACTACGTGGAATCTGTCCTAGGCATCAGCAGAATGTCAGCTGTCAAGCACAGACTGCTGCTGCTGAGTGCCATCTGTTGACTGCTGTCAAAAACTCTCTGTGTCCAATTTTAAGGAATAACAGACAGTATCCAAGTGGGACGTTCTGTAAGGGGGGAAGCAACAGGGGTTTAGCGCCTGCATTAGAAAGCTTTGAAATGAGCTGTGATGAGAGCTTCTGGATCAGAGCAGGCCAGCGAAACTCCCCTGGTGTGAGCTCTGCCTATCTACCCATTTCTAGAAACAAATATTTCCACTTGTTTCCAGTTCCTAGAGGAAATGCCACATCCTTACTATGCTAGCTTCTGGGGTCAAGCTTGCAAAATGGAATCAGCAGTGGGCCTTGCTTATGCAACAGCCTCCTTGGATACTGCCCAATGACTGCTACTGTACACCAGCAATCATTTTCTGCCAAACTGTTACATGCCAGACACTGACTGCTCTGTGTTAGCTGCTGCACATCAGACACTGACAGCTTCTGTGCAGTCACAGTCATAGTCTGTCCAATGGACTCTCTTCCTCTGTAGCTTCCATCCCTGCACTGTGGTCAACAGTCTGTGTTTCTCCTCTCACTGAAGTGTGACCACTGGATAGGAGAGACAGGGCCTTTTCATTTGTGGCTCCTGAACTGAGGAAACACCTCAACTGAAAAGATTTTCTGGCATCATCAGTTTTGGTGTTATCTGAAATAAGTCATTTTTCTGGAGGCTTTTGTCTAGAAGTTGAATCTTGATTTTTTGCTGCTTGGTTTTATTGGGATGTGCAGAAATTTTCTGTATACTGTAAATTCTGTCCTATTAGTTTCTGGTGCAATGCTATGCATGTTTAGACAGACATAATAATGCTGGCTGGGAACTGTAGTTCTTTTATCTGTCCAAACCATATTATTATTATTTTTAATTACATTCATACCCCACCTTTCTATGTCTTGCAAGGAACCCAAGGCAGTTTACAAAGTACTCTCTGTTTTATCTTCACAACAATAATCCTATGAGGTAGGATAGGCTGAGAATTCAAGGCTAGACCAAAGTCACCCAATGAGCTCCATTATGAAACAGGGATTAAAACCTGGATATTTTGAGCCCCTCTACAAGACTCCAGTCACTATGCAAACTAGCTATGCATGCATAGGATTGTGTGCTATGTTTTATTAATTCTGAACATAGAGAAATAATATTGCACCCCCAATCCACCCTCTATTCATTCCTTCTCTATCCTCCATGGTAATCATACCTGTTTGTTAGCAAGAAACTCTGATCCTAAACTGGGAGTTCAGTTAAACATATGGGCTTGCAGGGCAGATCAACAGATCCAATGCACAAGAAACAAGGCTTCTTTGGTAGTTATTGCCATTGTTATATTTAGCCGCTTCGCTGCTTTATTGCTGGCTTTGGCTAATTTTACTTTTGGGACTTCCTTCTAAGGGAAAAGTTCAGGAGATAAGTGTCGAAAATAAAAGAATAAAAAAGGGCAGTGCTCAGTGCCGCCTGTCCAGGAGGAGGGCCTACTGTATGAGTAGCTTCTGTTTCATGAGCAGCCAGCCGCACCAACCGCTTTCCACAAGAGGGGACCCCACGTGCACAAAGGAGATTTCGCACTCCTGGGCACAAGCTCTGAAATGAGCGGAAATGCGAGCTTCTGGATGGGGTCAGCACGGCTTCTTTACCTGCACAGCCCTCACCTACTTCATCCTAGAGAAGAGCATTACTTGTGTCCACAGGTTGCCTTCAGCAGGAGGCAGTCGTCACACTGCAGCTAAGCGGGGCTGGGCATGGTCAGTGGAAGCAGGTGGGTCACCTTGAGCTCTACAGTGGGAGAGAAATAAAGAGGGCTGCACCTCTGCTCCGCAAATGGTGGGTGCTACTTGCTGAAGAAAAACAGTGGGCAGGTCACCCATGCAAAGTCTACTTTAGATACGGCCTAAGTGTCAATTGCTGCTGCCAAACCTTTAGAAGGCAAATGCTGATGTTGAAAATGCCATGCTCGCTATCAAACATTTGCCAAAGGGTGCGGGAGACAGTGCCATGGAAACTTTCATTTTTATCACTAGTTCTTTGTGAAGACGGGCAAAATAAAGATAAACGCCTAGACTTGCCGGCTTTTAGTTGCCCGGCTGTGGCTTTTTGGGTGCAGTCAGTACAGAATCTCGAGAGCCAGAGCCTGCTAAGCAGTGCATCTGTCCTCAGGATTGCCAACGGTCTCACAGTCTTTGATGCATCACATTTCCACAGAAAATGTATCTCAGACCAGCCTGGCTAGTTCTGAATGTTCCATATTCCTACAGTTCAATCTGCCAGGCTCTGGCCTTCCTTTATGTTTAATCTGAACCCATATACTGGGCCAATTCCAAAACAATATACTGCAGCTTTTTCTTTGTTCAAGGCAGTTAAACAAAGATTGCCCAGTGGCTTCAGTTACTTCCTTTTTATTACTAGAATAAAGACTGTGAGAGGTAGGTACTGGCAGCCTTGTAGTGAGGCCAAGAAAAGGTTTGAAAACAGCTTGACAATGCAGGGAAGAGTTACTCTGCACATTAGAATAACAATGCCTTTTGTTGCTGGTGCAAAATAGATGGAATGCACTTGAATTCCATTGAGCTCATATGAATCAGCCTCCCTAAATGTGTCTAAATTAATTTGGGCAACAGTCTGTAAAGGAAGAATCTGCTCAATGAGTCCCATTGCCACATCCATCAGAGGAGGGGGTTAGGAGAGAGCCTGGGCTATTTTGGTTTCAGCCTGGATATAATTGCCTCTTGGTGTTTTGCTCTTTGCATAACTTTTTTCTAAATTAGTTTTTCAGAGTAGGACTCATACTAGTAGTGATACAGGAGGGAAATAATCTTGCTGCTGAGCACCAAAGTTTGTTGTTGCATCATGTCAGCCTATCCCTTAGGACAGACAAAAGGATGTACTTCTTCACACAACACATAGTTAAACTGTGGGACGCAGTGCCACAGGAAGCAGTGATGGCCACCAATTTGAATGGCTTTAATATGGATTGAACAAGTTCATGGATGAGGAGGAAGCTATCTGTGGCTACTAGCCTTGCTGGCTATGTGCTGCCTCCATTATCAGAGGTGGGATGCCTGCATGCACCAGCTGCTTAAGAGCTTGGGCAGGCTGAGGTCTTGCACCCGTCATGTTTGAGGAGTCCTGTGAGCAGCTGGTTTGCTGCCATGTGAACAGAATTCTGGACTCAATGGACCACTGGTCTGAACCAGCATGGCTTTTCTTTCTCTGTGATTTAAGGAAGTTCTTCTTGAGAATTTCATGCAGCAAAATTCCTGAGCCTTTCACAGTATTTTATGAGAGATCTAGATAATGTCATCTTCTATGTGTAGCCCTCCCATGCTTTTTCCCACTCATTTATCTGTGTTTTTTTCTTTCATTCAAACTCCCCTTCCTAAGAAATTAAGGATGTTGTGCATTATCTGCCCTCCTTTGTCCTCAGAACAACCCTATGTGGTATTGACCTGGTTCTCACAACCTGTTGGGATTTTCATGGGTTTTTTAACCCACACTGAGCCATGGTGTGTGCTGGGCCACCATTAGAAATAGGTAGCCTTGGTGGGATTGTGGTAGGTCACTGGAGTGCAGCCACCATGGCTACTTGAGAGCTAAACAACCCTTGCACAATCCTTATCTTGTAGAAGCCAATGAACCTAGGAATCAACAGTGGGGTCAGTTGTGTTGTGTGAAATAGCCCATTGACTAACTTCAGGTTTGAACCCGTGTCTTGCTGATCCATAACCAATAATCTAACCACTATGGCCTTCAAGAAGGAGTGGGGAACTTGTAGGTCAAAACATCCAGAGGGCCACTATTCCATTACCAATAGCTATGCTGGCTATAGCTAACAAAACAAATTGTTCATATGAATCCTCTCCCATTCCCTCCACCCCCAACTATGCGTTGAGCATCTTCAAGGCCCATATGGCTTCACAGGCCAAGTAAACAAGTTTGTAATAGGGAAGCCACTTGAGAATAGCTGAAAAAGAGGACCTGCATTAAAAAAAGAGGACACCTAGTTGTATGTGCCAATTAATACTAGAGGTGCAGATTTAGAAGTTATTACTATAATTTTGTAGATTTGCAGTACATCTCGCCATACTTTGTTGTTGTTATGTACTGTCAAGTTGCCTCCAGCTTAGGGCAACTCGATGGTTGAACCAAAGTGCCCTGTTCTTGACAGCCCTGCTCAGCTCTTGTAAACTAAGGGTTGTTACTTTCCTTATAAAATCAAGTCATTTCATAGCTGGTCTTCCTCTTTTTCTTTTGCCTTTGATTTTATTGTCTTCTCCAGCGAAGTTTCCCTTCTCATGATGTGTCCAAAGTACAACACCTTCAGTTTTGCAAGTATTGCTTTCAGGGCAAGTTCTGGCTTGATTTGATCTAAGGCCCACATATTTGTCTTTCTGTCAGCCCATGGCTTTTGCAAAGCTCTCCTTCAGCACCATGTTTCAAAGGCATCAGTTTTCTTCCTGTCCACTTTCTTCACTGTCCAGCTTTCACACCCAATCATGGTGAATAGGAATGCAGCAGTGTGGATGATTTTGGCCTCGGTCTCCAGTGAAACATCTTTACACTTGATTATCTTTTGAGTTCCACAGCTTCTCATGATCCACATGGTCAAAGCCTTTACTGTAGTGTCAGAATCCTGGAATCTCAATTTGAGAAGAGGGAATAAAACTCGGGTTCATGGGAAAGACCGAGCGTCCAGACCATCTGAGGCTTTATTGTATTTCCCAGGTTCCCTGCGGGTGCGTACTCACGATAATGCATTACCATGCAGGCAGAGTGAACTCTGCTGCAAAACTTCAATACCATTACAGGGCATTTATAAGTACACAGGTACAGGGCAATTGATGACAGAATGCAGAGATTACAATAAGATTCTGAGGTTATCACATACAGAACAGCTAAAGAAATGTCAGTCAATCACACAGTAACAATGAGATTACAATATTTCTAATTGCCTGTATTGACACTTTAGTTCAGTAGCTTGAACCCATCTCAGGTCTGCTTAGACATATAAATTCAAGCTACTGAAACTAAGCATGAACTCAAGACTCTTATCTACTCTAGACATTCTGAATTGGCCAGGGCACATGGAGCCTCTGGGCTATCAAAAGATACTTCCTTGTAAACTGAATTCCAACAATGACTATTTACAAGGTATATTTGGACTGAATGACCTGTCTACTGTAGCTTACAGCTAAAGGTGAGAGAAAGGAGCGGGGGATGAAGGCCATTTGAAACAGTGACTTAACTTGGTTTGAGAAAAATACAGGATTTGATCCCACAATGCAAAAAGCACACAGAAGTAATGCTTTTCAGACAGGATTTATCCAAATTTTCCCAACAGTAGTCTGTGAAGCACAGACAGAGGAGCCTGACCAACCTCAATGGCTTCCCCTACACTCACATTGATTGTGTGTAAATTATGGTATATTCCTAAGGTATATATATTTTGGAGTGCTGGATACTGAATAAATGGCTTTGTTCTTTCTCAGTTGGGGGTGTTTTAATGATCATATATATACATTATCATAAATTAATGGTTACAAAGTAAAATGGCATTTAAAATTCTGAAGCAAGTAATGCTGATTTAGTCAAAAATTCAGGCTTGCCACACAACAGGCCTAAGTAAATAGCAGTAAAAGAAATGATAGGATTCTTGACCCCTGTGAATATGGTGAGAAAATCACAGATGCAGTGGATTCAGTGCAAGGAGAAAATATTTCTGTTCCCTGCTGCTTGATATATTACAGATCAGTGTCCATCTAAAAGTAAAACATAAAAATAGTCTACCCGCATTCACTCTCTATTAGCATAATCTAAAGGAAATAAACAGGACAACTCAAGAGTTGAATCAATTATGCTAGTGGTCTGTGACTAATAAGATTACCATTGGTGTTGTGCATCAGCAAGCAGGAAGGTGCTGTAAGTACTGACTGCCACGCGTCACTCTGTCTCTGTGTTATCGATCCAAGCTGGGCTGATTTTTGTGTACAGTGCTTGGGAAGGATAATGACTCTTCTGCAGGAAGATGCCTTTCCAGGAGGTCTGCATGTCCAGGCATGTCATCAGCTTTTAGGACCTGGGCTGACACAGTAATAAAAAGAGCACAGCCTTGAATGAATTGATCTCTGGAACCAGAGGTGCATGTGCCCCTGGGAATTGGAGTGTGTAGGTTCACATCCCACTTTCCCCTCTGAGAAGCAGAGTTTCCTCAAATAATTCCTGGAAGGGAGTGGGAGGGGAAGTGTGGTGAGCAAGGATTTGTATGAGTGGATGCATGAATATTTCACAGAATTGCAGAATCACAGAACAGTTTGGTCAGAAGGGGCCAGGAAGGCCATTAAGTCCCATCCCTGCTAGTGCAGGATGTCAGTTACACCATCCCAATCAGACAACCGTCAAATTGCTTCTTTATATGGATTCTGAAAGGCAGCCCCTCCTACCAATGAGACTTCATGACCCTGGGGCTTACTGTGATAGAGTCCCTCTACAACGCCCTGCCTGCAGAGTTAAGCTTTAACAGACTAGGAGCAGCTTTGGTGGGGAGCTCCCTGAATACGCAGTTGTGATGGAAGACCAACATTCCTTTGCCACAACATGTGCCCACCTGTGAGCTCTCACCTGTGCATGGTCTTATTTACTGTGAGACTCCTGTTCTGATCACTGGGAGAACAGACTGGGAGCAAACCAAGTTCCACACTGCAGGAAAGGACTCCTGCTAATTTATCAGTGAAGGAGAACTACTACTTGCTCTGAAACCTTTTAGTCCATTCAGCCTGCATCTGAGTTTTCCCGGCCAAATATATGAACAGCACGTCTGGGAATTCCACTTAGCTGTGGTCTTCTGCCAGCTGTGGGGAAAGGGCACGGCAGTTTTCTGAGGCTGCTTTTATCCATCCCTGCCCCTGCTGGTAATTGCTGCTGCATCAGTCATTGAGCTGGGAGATTTGGGCCACCAAACTGGGAGTGGGGGTGTCATGAGTCATTCTCAGAAACATGAAGCTGATCCTAGGAGCAGCTGACTGCTCATCGGAGAGAAAAGCCAGATGTTGTTATTAAAAAATTGCTGCTATAATTAGAATTGTCAAACGCCACAACAAAATTAGTATATCATGGAATGAGAAGGTAGCTGTAACCAACATGCAAGAAGTGAAATCCATGATTTCAAAGGTAAACACTTAACTGAAGTGACTACATTTTAGGTTGTTGCCTGTAGAAACATCTACAGTTTAAATGGTAATTAGTTAATTCCAAGTGGAGCCTGCTTAGACATGTGGCTCCCTGGTGTATCTTTTTTCACCATACACATTTCTTTTGCTTTCATATGTAAGAGATTGTAGAAGGGCACAGGGTGTAGGGAAGCAATACCAAGAATACTCAGCTCTGTTGGGTCCATTAGGAATGACATGCAAATGGACTGATCACAACTAAAGTGATGCTTTACTTCTGCATTATGAAAAATAATACAGAATTATTTATTGTTTCCTAGTTAATTCACTGGATAACTTGCAATCCAATACTCTCGGTATCTCAAGCCAGAGATGGTTGCACCCCAGTGGGTGATACTGCTTCTCTGCCATGGGATTTATGTCACCCTTGAAGCAAGCAAATAGACGTGTTCTTAGAATTCCTTCAACAGTGGACCAGCAAGTCTTTGCAGGAGCAGAATTCAAAGCAAACACTCTCTTGTCTGTTCTCCCAGATAAGCCTTTAGATGCTCTCCTGCCCCCTCTTCCTCTCCGCAAGGGTGGAAAAAGAGACTGAAATGAGTCTTTGGTGATTGGCAGTATCTGGCTTATTTGAAGCAAAGTGGAGATTCTTCTCCATGTTCAGGATTGCTTTTAGGTCACACCCGGCATGTTGGTTTCAAAGGCCGGCCGGCCGGCCTGCCTGCCTGCCTTCCTTCCTAATGTCCTCTTATCTCAAATTATTTGTACTGCTTGCATGATCAGAGGACTGTGGTTTGCCCAGTTCTTCATAGCAGTTCTCTGAAACAGTCCTCACCTCTCCCTAGTCCATCCCCTTGGAATTTTTAAAGGCAGTGCAGGAGCTCCTCTCCTTGCCTTTTCTGCCACCACCACTCAGCTGAGGTTCATTCAGTCCGTTGTGAAGCTGAGTTGCCTCTCCCACACCTGAAGCTGAGCTGCCTCTCTTACACCTGAAGAGACCCCTGGGTGATGCTGCCACTCTGGGCTCATAAACTAGAAGGTGTGGCAGAGGCAAGGGCAGAAGGGTGGAGTGGGGATAGAAGGGATTTAAGGCATGTTACAAACAATTGTGAAGATCATGCAAGAAACCCCACAAGCTTCACTGTTAGCTAACATTTCCACAAAGTGTCATTGAAAACATCAGTTGATATAATGTTAGACAGAGGGGGACCCTTCCCCCATTATACAATGTAGCATCAAATGCAAAAAAAGGACAAAAGAAGGAATGAATTCTACATATTAATTGGATTGTCACAAAGGGAAATGTTTATGCCAATTAATACAAAGGGAAATGTTTATGCCAATTAATACCAAAATGGCACCTAGTCCTTGTGAAGTCAGACAGTTGTATCTCTTCTTGACTAATGTTATTTCTACAGCTTTGTACAAGTCAGGATAATTTAAGCACCCCCAGACTCTGGTCACCACAAGCCTAGCAGCAATGAATATATTTATAGGGAATGATCCTAGCCTTTAGATACTGTCTGAGGGGCCATAAGATAGTTCAGATTCCATGCTGCAAGGTGGGAGCCTCCAACCTTGGAGCCGGTAATTGTAGCCCAGATCCACAGCCTCAGCCTGCTCACAGGCTGCGTTCCAAGGCTGAAAGGGCAACTTTTGAGAGGAATAAAAGGGGGTGTGTCAGGGGACAAGGAAGGGAGGTGACCCGGGAGGCTGGGATAAAGCTATCCTGAAGCATTGGCCTCCTTCTCTTGCCAGCCACTGTAGTGTTCCAGCTGGATAGCTGAAAGCAGACATGTAGCAAAACTGCAGAGGAGGCGGAGGAAGAAAGGGACGTGAAGGGAAAGGAAGCAAAGACTGCCTTTGCTGCTCCTCCACTGGATACATGAGTGGGGTCCCATGCACATCCCATTTTAAATAATTTCTTTCATTATAGAATCTACCTTTTTATTTGCACTGGGCAATCTTTGTTTAACTACTTGGAACAAAGCAAAAAGCTTCAAAGTTACATGATATAGAAGCATATGTTGATACTGCACATTAACACGCTTCTAAATTTGGAAGCTCATGTGTAGAAATGCACACTTTGGTAATGAATTTGAGGTTCCATCTTTCAGCAGCAGTGAAATGGATGTGACCTTATCATATACCTGTAAGTTTGGGATCATTTTAAGAGTATACCCTCTGTACATGCACACGTACTTTCCCTTACTTTCAATATGTATTTGTAAGATGGAATGCGCCTATGGAATGCACTCCCCAGAGAGGTCTGCCTGGTGCCGTCGTTATTTGTTTTTTGGTGCCAGGCCAAGACCTTTTTATTTAAATGATATTTTAACTGTTAATTGCTGTCTCTATTTATTGGTTTTTATAGTTTTGCCGAGATGTATCCGGATTTTTAAGGTCTATTCTATATTTGTTTATTTGCTTTGTAAGCCATCGCGAGGCTTTTCACGATGAGGGTGGCATAAAAATGCTATAAATAAATAAATAAATAATAAATAAGATGGGTGCTAGGAATGGGAAAACAACAAAACCAATTTTATGCACATTTGGTGGGAATATTCCCTAATTAACCATTTTTAAAAATAAGATTATGAGTTCAGATTTAAAAATTGTTTTATAAAATCATCTCTAGGACACACAGAGGAAAGCTCAATTGGGTAGTTTTGGGTATTTTTAGGAACACGGACGCTAGAAACCAAGCATCTGCTGGATTTTCTCAAAGTTTCACTTAATCGCTCATAAGGAAAGATGAAGCTCCACTCAGTTTGTCCTTGGCTCTGTGTTCTGATTTTTTCCTGATTGAAGTGGGAAATTAGCATGTAATTTTTGTTGTCATTATGGTTAGGGCAAAGCAGTTCGTTTTCTGCTCAGTTGTTTGCTTCCCGTCATTTGAAAAGAACTAAGATTAGCATTTAATAAAATAACAAACAATGGGGGGCCATCACTCAGCACCAGAGCTGGCACAGGGGGCCACCAGTGTTCTGGCACCAAGCAGCTGCCAGCCACCCCTCCCTCTGGCAACAGAGACACTCTCAAGAGCTTGGAGGAGGGACAGAGTCTGTGTTCTTCTCTTTTCAGAGCCTTTTTAATTATGTACCCAGCAGCTGAAATAATGAAGGAGGCTCTGAACAGAGCTGTGAAAAATGCAGTGTAATGCACATTATATAACATATATGGAAAGGATTAAAACACTGCTACTATTTTATTTCTGTGACTGTGAACCTGCCCCTGCTTTCCTTGGAGTAAGAGCCACTGAACTCAATAGGATTTGCTCCTGAGTAGGCATGCATAGAATTGTTGCTCTGCAAATTTCTTTAGGGCGCAATCCTATGCATCTTTGGACAGCAAAAGCCACATGAGTCCCCAAATTCTCCAGCCAGCATGAAGTAGCTGTATTCCCCATAAAAGATCAGTGGGGAAAGGATTGTTCATCAGAGGCACAGAGAGTCAGTGATGGTAGCACAGTGAAGCCCAATGGACACTGCATGGGGGAATATTAAAATGGTGACCAGAGCAATGACTTTGCTGTAATGATCGTGTGCCATGAAAATGCCTTAGAGACACAGAACTTAGCTACATGTCTAGATGGCATCACTTAGGCCAACTCTATCCACTCAGACAATCCCCACCTCAGGTATGCTTCCAATGGGGGAAGAAAGTATTCATGAGCTGATTTGCTGTGCATCCCAGTGATAACTGCTCAATGTGAGAGGCTGTTCACATATTATGTATGTATGTAGTCATTTCATTTCCAGCCTGCCCTCAGCTGAAGCTCTCTGGGCTTCAGTTTACAGCAATCCATAAAAACAACACAACTCCAACTGCAAATACAGAGACAATAAAATCAAAGTAGCATTAAAAATGCTTAAAACAGCTACAATGGTAGAGTAAAGAATGACCCCATCAAAAGAAAAGAAAAACGTCTTGCGGTAATTCCCTCAAGCCCCTAGATAGCCAAATAAATTGCATGGATCAGATGCTGATGGTGGCAATATTTGTATTCTGCGTGGCACCGCAAGCTGTTACAGGGCAGCTGGGAGGAGGTATATTCTGCAACATGGGCCAAGCTCTGGGTCAAGAGGCTGCAGACAAAAAGCAGACTCGGAGCAGTTGGCACATGGGCATGTTTCAGACATTCACTCAGGGTTTACAGAAAGCTGAGCACTTCATGTGGTAGATTTTCAGTACAGTTATCTGAGATGATGATGATGGTGGTGTGTGTGTCTGTTGCACCTACCCTCCTCCACAAGCACATTTACTCCTTCCCATTTGCATCTTCTGCTTGTCCCAAAATGACCTTCACATGTATTGCTCATTTATAAACTGTCTTTGTGGACCATGTCTAGCCAAAGTGGCTAACCACAGTGTAATTACACCTTTACAATAAAATCTTAAAATTGACAGTATACAAGAATACATGGAATGATAAACTAGTATAAAACCAATCCTGAGAAACAGCAGCCAGTAACACAATCCACCAAATACATCAATCAAAAGCTATTTTGACTGTCTTTTTGAATAGAAACAGAGAAACAGTGAGTCAGAAGAGGCCTCCCGGGCCATCTAGTCTGACCCCCAGCTCCACTCATGACATGCCTACCATGTGCATGTCCAGCCTATCCTTAAACACCCTCACCATTGTGGCTTCAGTCACCTCCAGTGGAAGCCCATTCCATACCCTAGGGGTCCTAACTGTCAGGAAATACTTCCTGGGATCCACCCTTAATCTTGGCTCCCTGAGCTTTCCTCCATTGGAACGTGTCCTGCCCTCCACTGCAGGGGGAAAAAAGGTCATGGCCCACCTCTGTGTGGCACCCCCTCACATACCTCTATGTCACTAACAGGTCTCCTCCTCTCAAGACTGAAAAGACCCAGCTCCCTCAGTCTCTTCTCATACAGCATCCCCTGCAAACCGGCCACCAACCTTGTGGCCCTGCGCTGCACTGACTCCAACTTGGCTATATCCTTTTTGTAATGAGGGGCCCAAAACTGAACACAATACTCCAGTTGCGGGTGCACCAGAGTCATGTAGAGTGGTAGTAATACCTCTCTTGATCTAGAAGCCACACTTCTGGCTATGCAACCAAGGGTGGCGTTCGCCCTCTTGACCACTGCATCACACTGCTGACTCAAGTTTAGCCTGCAGTCAACCAGCACCCCGAGGTCCCTTTCACAAGTGCTGCTCTCCAGCCACTTGTCACCTAACCTGTACTTATGACACCTATTCCTATGCCCCAAGTGCAAGACCTTGCACTTATCCACATTGAACGCCATCCTGTTGTCTCCTGCCCACTTCCATAGTCTGTCCAGATCCTTTTGGATCCAGAGTACCTGCTCCTCAATTGTAACCACCCCCACCCCATATGCAAATTTGATCAGCAGACTTGTCTCCCCCCTCCTCCAGGGTTTGGTTTTGTTTTTTGAGAGAGACACTAATTGTGGTGCCGTTGTTACAGTGCTAGAATGGAGACCCAGGAGACCTGGGTTCTGGTCGCCAACTGGCTATGAAGCTCACTGGGTGACTTTGGGCCAGTCACAGAATCTCAGCCTGACTTATCTCACAAGGTTGTTATTGTGAGGGTACCATGTAGCTATGTAAGCCAGCTTGGATTCCTCACAGGAAGACAAATGGAATATAAGTAATACAACAACAGCAAATCTCAAAGAGCCAACTTTACTGCCCCTTGGGAAGGCCGCTACTGAGAAGACCATGTCCTGCCGGTTCAGTCTCACTCTTGGTCACAGTAGCTGTACATTACCATAGACATAGAAATACCGAGAAGCACTGCAGGAAAAATTGGCATCATTCTTGTATCCCAGTGATGTACTCCAGGACCTCTTTTGTCTCATGGATATGAACACATGGAAATTTCCTTCTTTGGTTTATACCCCACCATTCTACCAAAAGAATAACCCTTGAGGTTCTTGACAAAAAATAAAATATTAAAATATTAAAAAATGAAATAACATTATAAAAAATGAAATAAAATTATAAAAAATAAAATCAAAAATAGGTTAAAAGAATTTAAAAAATGAAATGCGATAAAGACATAAGCATTAGAGAATAAAAACAGCCCTAGTTACAGGCCAAAGGCTTTCATAAGGAAAGCATTTTTGGCTGCCATTGGAAGCCCAGCAGAGAGGACAGGAGCTCCAAAAGTTGGCAAGCGCAGGGGCTGTGAGGGGCAGTTTCACTTTCCTTCTGCTCTGGGGCTGGGCTGGCAGACTCTGCATCAGTAGTGGAGGCTGGAAGGGAATGCTGCGCAGAAAAGCCACAGGTTCTTCTTGTTTCAGGCAGCAGGAGCGCTTGTGCCAGCCCTGAGGATGAGTAACTCTTCCAGAGAGGTGACTGTCCTGTGGTTGCTTGAATACCTCCAGCGACAGAGAACTCGTACCCAGTTGGCTCCATGGGCTGACTGCTCTGACCCTCAGAACCTTTTCCCCAGTGTTCAGCCAAAAGCTGCCTTCTTATAACTTAAGCCTGGTAATCCATGTCTTACAATCTTGGATGATAGATTGCAGCTTTCTTCTGTGTGACAACCTCTTAGGTGCTTGAAAAGTGATATCATATCCCCTCTCAGTCTTCTCTTTCAAGACTGAAAGCACACAATCCCTTCAGTGATTCCTTGTAGGACTTAGTTTCCAGACTCCCAATAACCTTTGTTGCCTTACTCTGGACTATTTCCAGTTTACCCAGATCCTTCTTCTAGTGTTGGGTCCAGAACTGGGCACACTGTTCAAGAGGAGGTCTGCTCAATGCAGAATAGAGTAGAACAACTGCTTCCCTTAATTTAGAAACTGCACTTCTGCTGATACAACCTGAAATTGCATTTACCTTCTTTGCTTCCAGTGACGTATCTTTAGCATGACTGTACCTAGATGTGGCCACAACATTTAATCATCATTAAAGATTCTGTCTGATCTATTTGATGGTTATTCTGGTAAAGCAGAAGCAAATAGCCTCCAATCTCATCATCAAGAATGAACTGTGAAAAATGAGTGACATAAATTTCCAATTTAAACATCTTTAGTCATCAGGCCCTCTGGGCTAATGCTTTTCTTGTGCAAAAATGTCAAACTTTTGAATCAGTAACACTGAGAAATATTTCCTGCACAGACTCCCTTATCCAACATGGGCAGTCGGTGCAGGGTTCACACTGCTAGTTGTCATCAGCATCACAAGAGCTATTAAAAGATCCTGTACCCAGCACTGGGTAAAGTACTTGTACTTGCCCTTGTACCTGTCGTGATATGAGCTGGATCAGGCCTGTGCCAACATGCTGTCATCTACAAAACTTCAGTGCTTCTGGCAGAGGTGTTTGATAGGTGAGGCAAAGACTTGAAAGTGCTCCCCCTTACCCAACCCCCCAGTAATAGGCAGTGTCAACGGATGACTGTATGGAGACCCTCAAACACAGTTTACCACCATTGGGTTTCCCAGGACTAGAATGGCCAGGGACATGCCTATTACATGCTTCCATATTTCATATACTTGGGCATGAATATGAAGATAAATAGGACATTCAAGTAGAATTCTAATAACTCACAAAATACAGTCAAGAGGTGTCCCGAGCACCAGTCATGGCAAGGATTTAAGTGGGAATCCTTCCTCGCTGATACGGTGTTCCTTTATACGGAGGAATCTGTACCCATCTCCTGATTGTAGGAGAGAGGTTATTTTTCTTAAGGCTGTTTCTCTGATTTTACAATGGCACAATTGTGAACATGTCTGAAAACATCTGTTCCATTTTGCTCCCTCAGAAGGGACCTCAAAACAGATATTTTTTAGCCTTCTTTTATATCTAGAAAATAGACCACCATTCATGTGCTTCTTTGCTTTTTCAATGAATAGTAGAGGGTGAACAAGGGAGACAGGGAGAGACCCTTCTGACCACCTCTGCTACAGCTAGAGTTAACCAGTAACAGCATTGTGTCTAGTGTATGTACTGAGGCTGTTAATTGGCATTATTTCTGTCCGCTTGCCTTCCCAAAGCCCCTGTCCTTCCCCCTCCTCCTGAATGAATGTAACCAAAAGATATGTGCGTTTGAGTTTAGCAGCTGCGCTTTGATGGAAATCCAATTTATGTCAGACTGATTACAGATATTTCTTTTCTTCTCCAGTCATAGATGTCAAGCCTGAGCTCGTTAAGGAAGGCATTTTCTCCAGGATCAGTCTACATTTGCTGTCATTCAATCTTACTTTTTTGGTACACAATTTACGAAAAGTCAGAAGTCACACCCTGAGATAAGGCCAGCAAGCTGAACAAGCTGACAAGAGCATTCAGACATGCAATCCAAATAATTCACAAATGAGAGCATCTAAAATGGGTAATCTGTGATCACTTTCCATTTATTTTAATCCCTTGATCTGTACGCTGCCTCCTGCCAAAATATGGCACAAAGTGGCTAGCGAGGTTTCATGTTTTTGCACATGCACAGAAGAATGGTGCTTTGACCCCAAGGACTCGTTCCAAAAAGGGTACTTCACTTTAGATTTGAGGATGCTTGTCACGAGCCAAGTTTTAATCCCTCACACTTCCATTTCTGTCAAAAGCTCTTCATTCTCCAGTGCACTTCCAGTAAGCACAACCAACAAAGAAGGAGTCTCTGAGCATGCACAGAGAGCTTTGTTGAGCCCAGTCCAACAACTAGTTTCCAGCATTCCCCGTTTGACCCTCCTCTGGGAAATCATTTGTGGAAGCAGGTGAGACTCTTCTTTTTCTGTTGCCCCACTAGCTGGTCAGCCCATCTCTCTTGACATTGTGTCATTGGGTCAGGAGTTGTGCCAGGTTTGGCTGGCAGCAGGCGTTCTTCTCCCAGGTGGCCTCCCTGCAGTTGTAAATCCTGATGCTTCTCAGTGTCTGCCTGGGCACAAGCTGCCATTCTTCATTGTTTTCCTCTCTAGTCTCAGGGTGTGTCCCTGCTGCAGTCTCCTGTGCTTTCACCCCCCTCAGATGTTCGTCTGGTTTGCCTCTGCTTTGCAGTCAGCAGATAGTCAGGATTCCCTGCCTGTCTCACGGCACAGGATCGCCTGCTGGGTTCATGTGTGTCTCTTTTTTAGATTCACAGCATCTCCTGATTCATCTGAGGTTTTCCAGTATGATATTCTCCCAAAATAAATACATGTACAAAATGTGCATGTGAAGGTGAAGGTGTGTGCTAAAATGCTTATGGTTATGCAATAAATGTACAAAAATCCAAGGGAGGAGAAAACTGCTTGTAGAACTGCTTATTAAAATGTCTGGATTGTGGAAAATGCATACTAATATGTATACAAATTACTGTATAGACAAAGAAATAAAGAGCACTGACCTGCTATGGAAATGGAATGGAATAAGCTGAAGTCTGGAAATGGACAGATTGACAACATTAGACAAATTGGCCTATCCCACTTTTACACCTAGTACCCATTTGTACAACTGAGGAGGTGATGAACAAAACTCAACAAGCAGTCTGCATTGCTAACATCCCAGTGGGGTGTGTGTGTGTTGAGAAACAGCAATTCTGTGCATTTCTGGATTTTGTCTTGAGATCCATTTAGAGAAGAAACAGAGGAGATTCTTCTATGATTTCCTCAAGATCCCAGCCAATCTGCAGAGATGTATGGCAAGAGGGGAATCAGATTGCTGGTGCCCCATCAGGTGAATCAAGCTGAGAGGGTGAGATGCTAGAAAATGGGATCATCTCTTGCTGCTTGTCTCTGGGCATCTCTTGCCAATCACATGCCCCATTCTTCACATTTAAATGACTGGGCTGCTAATCAGTCAAAATTCTGCTGTACCTTGGACCTGACACTGTTTTGTTTTCAGCTTCAGAAACTTTTCTCTGTCAACACCTTGACAGCAATTATGAAAGTTTTGAGGAAAGTCTAGGGTGTCTGTGATTCACCACACAGAAAATATTGCATTGTAAAAAGGGCACTATGAAAATGAAACACACACAAGATTCATAGAATCATAGAATAGTAGGGTTGGAAGGGGCCATGAAAGCCACTGGGCCCAACCCCCTGCTGTTGCAGGACACCACGTTACACCATCCCACTCAGATGGTTGCCCTGTTTCTTTCTGAATGTCTCCAATGTGGGAGAGCCCACCACCTCTCTAGGCAGCTGGTTCCACTGTTGTATTGCTCTGTCAGTGAGGAAGCTTTTCCTGATGTCCAGCCCAAATCTGGGTTGTAGCAACTTGAATTGATTATTCCGTGACCTACATTCTGGCATCAGCAAGAAGAGATCTTGACCTTCCTCTCTGTGACAGCCTTTGAGGTACTTATAGAGGGATATCATGTTCCCCCTCAGTCTTCTCTTCTCAAGGCTAAACATGCCCAGTTCTCTCAGTCTCTCCTCATAGGGCAGTGTTTCCAAAGCCTGTATCATTTTTGTTGCCCTCTGCTGGACCCTTTCTAATTTACTTTCATCTTTCTTAAATCTTGGTGCCCAGAACTGAACACAATATTCCAGGTGAGGTCTGACTAGTGAGGTATATAGAGGATTGTGAGATTCTGTCTGTCTGTCTGTCTGTCTGTCTGTCTGTCTGTCTGTCTATCTATCTATCTATCTAATAATCCACACCAGTAGTCTTATTTAGAACTCTCTGGTTAGTTGATGATCCCAAATTAATAATGTTAGACAGGAAATGGTACTTATTATGCACTTCAATAATACCTTTGAGCATACAAGCATATTGCATATATTCACATTCCAGGTCGATTAGGCCAGGAACAGCCTGAGATTGTCACAGCAGAATGGGAATTTTGAATATCCCACATCCATATCCAAATGGAGCATTGTCTGCATCTCGCCATGGTAGCAACCTAATCCTGTGCAATTTTAGCCATTTCAAGCACTTGCAACTTGACATGGAATTTAAAGCGATGTGATTCCCTGCTTGGTTCCCCTTTTTCCTTAATTTTGAAAATTGCACTTGATACATTTCTGTTGCTGATTTTCCAAAATAGCTTCTTTGAAAGGGATTCGCGTCTTTTGGTGGACAATAGTAATTGCATCTATTTTTGACTGCTGCTTTGCCATGATTGTTAGTTATTTAAAGCCAGATTTTAAAAAAATCTCTAAGAGGCAATTTTGTTTGGTGATTGTCTGTCACTGAATCTTTTTCTTTTCTGAATTGCAACCAATCTGAATAAGCTTGGTTTCTGACACAAAGCAATGAGCTGGAAGAAGAGCAACAAACCTATTGCTGTCAATGAGGAAGAGAACTGAAGTATTCACACAATTCTTAGGAGTCAAGATGTGAGTCCTGTGCCAGAGAAGTAGGAGAGGGCTCTGCCACTGACTGAAGGCAAAAGGGACTACAGCTAGAGAGAAAAGAGCAATTAGAAAAAGTTCAGATTTCTATTAATCTGACCTGTGGGTTCTGCTATGGACCGACTTTTTCTGAGTTCTGCAGTTTCTGCAGACCAGTTTTGAGGGGTGGGTTTTGGGCCAATTTAAATTAGCAAAAGTAAAATAAAATTCTGCAGTGCAAGAGGATAGCTTTTCAGAGAGCTATTCATGGTGCTGAATTTGAGTCCAAAATAAGGTTTGGCACCATGGATGGCACCTTAAAAGTTCAGACTACATTCTATAGCCTGCAAGCTCCAGTGAAATTGTAGTTAAAGAATATAATTCTGTCAGTAAGTGGATATGGAATGAAAGTGTCTGACAATCGCAAAACACAAATGGAACAGGATTTAAGATTCATACATTCCCAGCTGCAGCTCATCTTTCAAAGATTATCAATGAAGAAGTCCAGTACATTGACTTCAAAGAAAGTATCTTCATCCTTTACAGTTCAGAATGTGCCTCTTTGAAAGTGGAAGGCAGAATAATGGATGGCCTTCTATTTTCTAAAGCACAAATGTGCAGTTATACTTCAAACATGGATTGTGCCTGCCTTGATAAAGAAACCTAACAAATCCAAGAGCGGAGGTGTTAAATTAGCACTCTACTGAATTCAGTAATGGAAACATTTCTTTTTTAATCCCCAGAAAGCCCACACTGAAACTTCAAGGCTGCGGGCCAACAGGACTTGCCAGGATTTCCCTGTCAGCCTGCTCCTTCTCATGGCCATACCAACTTTCCCTGAACTATCAAACACTTGGAGCTTTCCTGGCTTTTGCACTTTCCTTGCAATTCCAGAAGGTTGAAATGCCTCTCCTAAGGCACAGTTACAGGTGGTAAGAGCTTTAAGATAAAATATGGTGGTATATTTGGTATCTAGGCCTGATTCCCTTTGCCTTTGGATCTACCCACCATTTGAATGCAGCCTTCGAGAGGTTCTCCAAAATTGAATTGAGTCCTTGGGCTGAAATGATTTTAATACCCCTGGAATAGAATGTGGAATTTTGTAAAAGTCTGTGCGCATTGCAAGCTAGAATTATGAATGCTTCTTGCTTTCTTAGATTGGTCATGACTGTAGACACATTTTCTCTGCAAAGCATAGCTCTGCATTTCGTATAAGTGGGATCTGCAACAAAATGTTGCAGCATGGTGTGCTCCTGCCCTGGGTTGCAGCCAGGCAATGACATTCTCTTCTAAGATACTCCCATGTATTCCTCCTTTCCTGCTGATTTTTCTTTCTTTTCCTTGCACCAGTCAGGCAGTGTTTCAAAGGCACTGAAACATGCTTGATCTGCTTTAGTGTCCCTCTCTCCATCATTTAGGTATTCTTCCCAAAGATTTTTTGGTAGTTTAGATACTTTGGAACTTTCGTTTCTCCAAGCTTGCTAATCTTCCCTTCTTGAATCCGCAATGAGAGTTCCATGGATAGCTTTTGAAAAGTGGATAGCAGTAGATAGACTCAGGGGCCCAAATCAGAATCATGACATGAGAATGGAAGGATGTGAAATCATTTGCCCATTGCTGCTGTCCCCATCTGAATGCTATTCTCCTTGTCTGCCATTTGCATTGCCAGCAAAGCTTCCATTGGGGAGCATGGGAGCTTTTTCCAAAAGTGCACAGCAGTAGAAAGACTAGCCTGGTGAGATGGCACCAGGGGTAAAGGGATAAAGCCCCAGTTACTGATAAGGAGTTGTTCTGAATGAACTTTCAGGAACTTTTACAGCTGATCACATCTGACCTCAGTTTCCCAATCCCCTTCAACCCCATAAGTGTTGACTCTTTAAGAATTCTACCCTGGAATTACCCAGGCAGGTAGCCTGGGGCAACACATCTTAAGGGCTAACAAAGGACAGCAGATCAACAGCTAGTGATGCATTTCTGTGGGAGCTAGGATGACTGCATAGGTGAGTGGGTGGAGATGACTCATCTTTCTCCCCTTCCCATTAGACAAGAGGAGGGCATGAGTGAGGTGTATGTAGCCAGAAGTCAGTCTGTGCTGGAATTGAGTCTAAAAAGCCAGCAGAGAACTGCTTAGCTCTCTGCAAAAAAATTGCATGCCATTTTGTGTTCCCTTGAAATCTGATGGGGAAAAGGAATCAGTTGGAGCATGAATGTTAGGAACTTCTCATCTTATGCTCCATCTGCATATGTGTGTCTATAACCCTTGCATCAAAGAAACACTGCATCTCTGGTGAGCTCCTTCTAAGGAAACTCAGTGCTTGCTACTTCTGATCTTCAAACACACCACTCGAGCAGTTGCTAATTGCATAAATGATCTCTCTGAGAATGAGGCCATTTTCATGTGTGGGATTGTGGTGCTTATGCAGTCAGAGAAAACAATCACCCTGGCCATGATTAAGGTAGCATTTATTCTGTGCAAACACCAAACCTCATCCTCTGTGAATGAAATAAGTGTTACGCAAATAATAGCAGTATGGATAAATACATGCTCCAGACTAACGGAGTGGAAATAGCTCTCATTTCTAATTTACTGCTTGCTGTAAAGATACTGCTGGCACAATAGTGGGAAAATGGTCTAGTTGAATAAGGTCCGAAATCTTGTAGCAAATGTCAGAGTGACAGTGCATTATTACATTCATTCAGACGGGAAAGATTCGTGGTGTTGCAAAGTATTGGCATTTTTAATATTTTCAATAACTTTGGAAACAACAAAGAAAGAATCAGTTATACTTCAAGGGGGAAGTTATGAATCTGAACTGATCTATTTCTTTGTGAAATACTAATATGAAACAGTCAATTCTTAAAGTTATTTTTTAAATCCCTAAAAAGAATAAATATGAACCCTACTTCCAAATCCCACACATAAATATAAGATATATACCAAATATTCAAAGAAATAAACTTGTCACAAATGCTTAAAAGTTAAGGTATATTCCAGTTCAACTGGGTGCCCTCCAGATATTTTGGATTTTAATTCCCATCAGTCACATCCAGCATGACCAATCCTTAGGAAAACTGGGAGTTGTAACTCAAAGTTGTAACTTCAAGAAGGTAACAGGTTGGGGAAGGCTGTACTAGTTTTAATTACTGGAGATCTTATGGATAATGAGGGTGGTCCTCTCCTCTCCTCTCCTCTCCTCTCCTCTAAGAAATGCATAATGGTGTAGAAAATTGTAGAACAGTGACAGCTAGCTTCAAGCTGAATGTGAAACTTGAAAACACAGTTTTTCTGCTCGTTTCCTCAAGCAGGAGGGGCTAAATCCCATGATTTGGCAGCATGGATATATAGTCATGCATATAGTCCTAGATCCCCAGTTTAGGATCAGTCATTGCTTTCTTCGCAGTGTAAGAGAATTCAGAACCAGCTCAAGAACTCTTTCAACACATGGATGGCAGTCACAGGCTCAGTATTCCTCCAGGCAGCTCTCTTTGTTTTGAGGTATTGCAGCAGCTCAGGTCCCTCAAACACACAGACTGATGTCAGCCTGAAAACTGCATGCAAGAGAAGCTTCTTCTATATATAAAACCCACATGGTAAAATAAGAGAAATCTGGGGAAAGTACTTCTATGATAAAGACATGGATAGAAGAATCATTTGGGCATATGGTGGTGGAAGCAGGGGCACAGGGGAGACTGTTTCAGAATCTGAAGCAGTGCTTTAGTTACTCCAGTTCTGTAGCCATACAAGCGAGAGTTGCAAAACCCTACAAGAAAAGCCATTTCAGCTGCTGCAGTTTCTCATGCAGGTCTGTAGCTGCTGAAAGGCCTTTTCTGTGACTGAGAAAGGTATGGCTTCCCTGTCGTCATTTGTTCTGGATCAGCCTGTGGCTTTGTCAGTGTGGGCCAATACCAGCATATTGGCATGGGAAGGCACGTGATGATTCAAAGTGGGGTCCATTTGGTCTGCAGTGAAGTATTGCCTGAACACACTGTAAGGGATGCTGAGAAGAGGAGCAATGAGCACATCCTCATCCTTGGACTGGTTCATTTGTTTAGTCACAAAGTCGTGCCCGACCCACCGCGACCCCATGGACAACATTCCTCCAGGCTCTCCTGTCCCCCACCATCCCACGGAGTCCTCCCAAGTTCACACCCACTGCCTCAGTGACTCCATCTAGCCGCCTCATCTCATCCACTGCTGTCCCCTTCTCCTTTTGCCATCAATCGTTCCCAGCATCAGGGTCTTCTCCAGTGAGTTGTTCCTTCTTAGGTGGCCAGAGTTGTTGAGTTTCATCTTCAGTCTCTGGGCTTCCACAGAGCAGTCAGGGCTGATCTCCTTTAAGATTAACTGGTTAATCAGGAGGCACCTGAACAGAAGACACTTGGAGCGGGGGCAGCACTGCTGGGCTCTCAGGGCCTGGCCGTCACGTCACGTGGACCTTTTCGTGGGGCGCCTGGGATGGCACACAGAGCTTTGCTGCTTGATGTAGCCCAGCCCTTTGCCCCACACCCAGCAGGACTTCCAGCCCTTCTATAAAGGAGGGCACAGAACCGGCTTACGTCATGTTGGGGCAACAGGTAGCTAGCAAGCGTGTCTTGCTGCTGCACTTGTAAGCAGCCCTGCCTTCCAGCACATACTTATGCACTGCACTCTTATGCAACATAAGGTGGAGATGTTAAGGAATTCTTGTTCTTCTCCCAAACATGATCCATCAGTAAAATGCAACACTGGCACCCTTTTGCATACGGAATACTTGGCATCTGGTCCTTAGGCAGCCACATTATTAATAGATACTTTCACAGCATGAAATGTTTCCTTACAGAGCCTGGCTGCACACCAAGAGGACTGTTTGTTTGTATTCTCATTTTTAACACACCATCTGCATCAAGAGATTTCATTTTTTATGGATCTTCTGCAAGGATAAAACTCGAGTACATGTACAAAATCATCTTATGATAACTCTTCCTGTACCATAAAAGATAGGAAGGAAATAAATAAAGATAAATCCTTACCATGGGTCCTTTTACATTGAAAGGAAAGAAAATCTCCCCGTGAAATTATGTATAAAATGTCATGATATTGATATTGCCCAAATTTTGATGGAGGGGCATGTTATGATTGGCTTCCATAAGACCTGTGGTTGGGAAGCTGTGACTGTACTTTGTTTCACTTTAGAACTAGGGGAATGTTTATGAGCACTTGACAGATGGATAAGAAGACTGAAGGCCAAAGCGGATATTACTTTAAGGAAGCAGCAAGGAACAATCTATCTTGTTCTTTTTTACTCTACCGTAACCTCAGGCACCAGTGAAGTTTGGGTTGTGTGTGTGTGTGTGTGTGAGTGAAGAGGGACTTTCACGCTCTCTTCCCGCACTGTGGTGCCAGACTGGATCCCAATTCTGTGTCTGCAATTAATATTGCAAAAGACTGACCCATTTGCTTTAAGGAATTACTACACACAAACTGCAACTGCAGGCAACACAACCCAGACTGGGACTGCAGTGAAGTGGGGGGGGGGTCAAAGCCCCCTCACCTCCCTCTGTGGGATTCCAGTTTGGATCAGGGTCATGTGCTTGCAGAGCAGTAAAACATACATAACCAAGGGAATCATTGCTTCCTAGCATTGCAAAGCATTGTCTGCTCTGGTCCTAAGTCGCTTTAGGCAGGCACAATATCTCCAGTCAGGATACTTTGGCACACTGTGCTGGCCTCTGCCTCAGAGATGCAGTGTAGTGTAGTGGTTAGGGTGCTGGACTAGGTGCTGGGAAATTTAGGTTCTGTTTCCTCCTTGGCTCTGAAGCTCACTGGGTGACTTTGGGCCTGTCACTCTCTCTCAGCGTAACCTACCTCACTGGGGTGTTGTGGGGATAAAATGGAAAGGAAAGGGATTGTGTATTTTTATTATGAATTCCATTTCTATACTGCCCACTAACTTACAAAGATTAGTAATAAGATAGCTCCTTTACTCAGGCTTACAAACAGAAGGACATGACACACAAAGAAAAGATTTGGGAGAGAAGAAGGGAAAAATAAATTCAGGTTATAAAACATATTTTCTATCACAACATTTTATGTTCAAATATGCATTTTAAAAATATTTTAAATCCTTTGAGCTTATAACTGCATTGGAATATTTGAAAGGGCAAAGTCAAGGGGATAACTAAGTTCTGACCTATCTTTTAGTTCAGAAACTGCAGATTAGAACTGCTTGTATCAGACAGAATTCACAGAGATCAAATTTCTCGAACTTTCTTAATAATTGATCCTGAAGATTTTTTGAAATGAACTAAAGAATCCTCTTCCTAGTCAGCTGTAATTTCTGTGGTATAAGCAGCAGGTGAAGGAGGAGGGGAAAAAACAAGTAAGGGATTGAGAGCTTTATTGAGAGCTTTTGTGGAATTTTTCCAGCCATCTTCAGAATTTCAGCCTTGCTTTTCATTGTTGCAGACCTTGAGCCCTTTTAAAAGTTTCAGCTGTATCTATTTTCAACTTCTAGGCTGACATTTATATACAAACATTTTTTTTACAGTTCCAAGCTCTCTTACTTTGACAACTTGGCTGTCTGTGTGCAAAGTATGGCTTTGTATACAGGAACACTTTGATCATCTAAGTCTCCACCTGTGGTCCGAAGTGGTACAGCCACCCAAGCAAAGATTTACTGCTACTGTGGAAGCTGATCAAAAGTGCCAATTCTTTAAATCTCCTTGCTCTGAAGTGAATGAGTTAATGAACTGTTTACAGAATTGCTATTAAACGATGTATTGATTTTCACTCAACAGCTCTATTCACACTGTAGATTATGTACACTTCACTTTGTTTAGAGTTAAAATTTAGCCAAAAGATGCAGGATAAAAACTTACGGAGAAGTAGTTTGTGTGGATTACTGTTGTTGCTCTCTTCAAAAAGTTGTCATGTGGAATTATGGACAAGTTAAAAGAGGCAGTAAATTTCTTGAATCTTGAATGAAGATGGAACTGTGTTGTATATTTCTATCATAGCAGCAATGCTATGTCATGATAACTCATGGGTGTCTGTGTGCAGTGGATTGTCAAAAAGGGGACAAGAAGGCTAACTGGCCCAGAGACATTGCATTCCTGGGTTGTTTAGTATGGCATCTGAATCCAGACCTCTAGCTTGTCTGTTTGAACAAGCCTGAGAAATAACCCACGGTTGTTCTAGGGATATTTCTTTGGCTTGTCACAAGAAAAACAAGTCAAAGGCTGAGGTTTGGTTACAATACTGAGCACTCTAGGGCTTGTAGTAGAAGTAAATGAGCACAGAAATCCTTGAAACAACGAACAAACACACTGGGTTGTGGTGAAATGTGAATCAGGCCAGTGGATGGCTTGTATCTGAGTCAGAGCAGGAGCACACCGGTTCCCAAGAAAGAACCAAGAGTCAGGAAAGTTCTGTCTTTGAAGAGGCACCTGATGCTAGGAAAGTCAGCAGCATGTCCACTCCCAACTGAATTCATCTTGAGCAGGCTATTTCCCAGTTCTACCAAAAAAAAATCCAGTAGAAATGGGGGAATATTTCATATGGCCCAATCTAATGTTCATTTCTTGAATTAACATGAGGACTGGAACACAGAAACACTTTGGACTGCACACTTTTCTGAGTGCTGCAATGCAGTTCTTGTTGCAAAAGCTGTATAGAAAGCTGCCCATCTTCCAGCAAAAATACATATATGAGGGGAAAGCAGCATACAAAAATGTGTATATGATGAAATGTAATTTACAAAATGTGTACAGCAGGGGACATGGCATACAAGAACAAATGCAAATCTCATTCAGTCTAAAAAAGCTGATGTACAAATTGGGTAGATGATTAAATACACATGAAAGTAATCTAGGTCATACATAAATGAATACCTCTGTTCCTTCATCCTACTGATGATGAAGAAGAGCACAGACTTTCCTGCTCCCCTCCCATGTTCAAACAAATAAACCCATCCATTCTTATGGGGAGGGTGGAAGAAACTTTGGGGATGAAACTGGAGCATGGAAGTTGAAAAGCATCACATGTCATGGGCTAGAGAAGAGGTGGCCTTCAGGTCCAGCCTCTGGCAGCAGGCCTCTCCACACCACTGGGCAGACTGAGATGGCTGCCTCAAGTGGTGGATGCTTGGAAGGGGACATGGTGGGTCAGTGCTGAAGGATGCAGCTCGGCTCCATGTGCCAGCTAGCCTGCCCGGTGTCCTCTTAAGGAGTCTGTTGCCCTCCAATACTGAGGATGATGAAGTGTGCTGCCATTGCTGAAGTAAGGTTCGGCTACCCATCAAGGTGGCTGCTGCAAGTTGAACTGGAGAGTCCCAGCTGGTCCTTCAGCTCAGGAAGAAAATGTCTTGACTAGCTTCACCCCACAGGAATAGATGGCTCCTTTCGTTGCTTTGGCAGCAAGAAGAAGGCATTGTCCTGCAAGCCATACAGTGCTGGCCCCACCTGTATGTTCAGCCCTTGAACTGGAGCAAGGGAACTCCAGGATCTAGGTGGGGATGTCTGGGAGGACCTGACTACAGACTACTTCACCAGTCAGCATCCGTCAGTCAGCACTGGGGAGATTCGCCTGTCTCCTCCCTTTGGTTCGCCTTTGTCCAGGCATGTAGCATTATGACATACATGGGAAAAATCCAAGGATAGACCAAAGTAGAACATCAAACCTCAGGTCCCAAATTTTAAAAAGCTTTATTAAGATCAGTGATGAGGTAGATAGATTGCATCCAAAGGAAACAAAGCTATTACTTGCCCACCACTACAATTGGTAAGATTGGTGGGCACTAGAAAGATGGCCTTCTCAGTGGTGGCCCCCTACCCAACAGAGTTCTCAGCCAAGAAATATACAGATGGTTATTGTTAAAAGGGCTTTAAAAATTATTTGTTCTCTCTGGCTTTTAACTGAGAAGGGTTGATCAAATGTGCTGCTGTTAGATATTAGAAAGTGGCTTATTTTCAGAGGTCTAAATTTAGGGTGCTTTTATCTTTTATGTTGTTTCATTTTAATCAGCATTGGGAAGATCACAGTCTTGGAAAGAGTCTCTCTCCATATATATATAATGATGATACCCCTAACATTCTATGGCTCCTGCAGGCTACTAGGCACGTCCAGTCAATATCAGATTTTTGGCAGCTTCATCTTCTGAAACATTTTTACAGATGACATTTTTCTGCTTTCCTGGGAAGACTCCCAAGAATCCACTTCCTTGCCTTCAAGGTTTCTTCTCTGATTCACTGCCAAATCAATAAGATTGAGACTACCTATTCACTACTGGGCCCAGTTTTGATACTAATGTATAAAACCCTAAGCAACTTTGGACTAGGATACTCGAAAGACTATCTTCTCCCTTACCAACTTGCTCAGAGACTGTGGTAATCACATGGCATGTCATCAAAATGGTTCTGTATGGATCTATGGTCCAACTGGAGTCCAGCTGGAGAAGAACCTTGTCAGAGGTCAATCTTTCCTCTGCCCTGCTTTCCAAGCAGATCAAGACAAGAGGCTTCTAGCTACAGTCTGTATTGAGTAAAAGCTGGCCAGCAAATCTAACTTTGTGATACAAAAGGTATACGGCAAAAGTCATTAACAAATGACATCAGTACAGCTAGACTATTGGGTATTACGGGATGCTGATCACGGGAGGCTGATTTCAAAATGAATCCCTTTCCTCTGTTCCCAGCCAAACAGAATGAGCGCCATCCTCAGGGTGGTTCCTACTGCTTGTGGGCCAGACGGCAGGAACACTGGATGCAGCTTAGTTGTTCTGCTCTTTTGATGTGATGCTGGGCTATGGAACTGATCGTAGTATATCCGCACATCCCAGCTCTGCCTTTCCAACAGTATTTCCCTCAGAACCAGCTGTTTCCTGGTGCTCACCAGGCTTTTGGCTTATCTTGGAGCAGGCTGGCCTCGGAATTTCAGCCTCTGCCTCTTCTTTCAGTTCAGATTCTGATTCTGAGGTAACCATCTTGGAATGCTGTATTTTAGAAAAAGTGAGCACAATCCCTACAAGTCTTTCGGAATGTCCAGCGCTGTATTGTTTTCTCTGTCTTCTGAAAACACTTTTATTTCAGGAAGTTTTTCTGAACTACCCAGCCATAGATATATCGATTTTATTTTTGAATATATTATATCCCTGGTTTAATCTTGTATGGTTCCATGTTCCAAAATTTCCACACCAAAATATGATGCAGTATATAGCAAATAAATAAGTTCAGTTCTTGAAATATGACAGCGATGTAGACAAGAAGTAAAGCAAGATGCTGCATGAATCTGTAGCTTCTTTGAAGGTCTGCAGAGATCTAAAAGGAAATGTTGGAGTAATAGCAACAGTAGGATGCAGAGGACAGAGGAGGTCGATGATGCCTGTCTGTAGAGCTCCTTATGCTTTGCAGCTTTTATTCTGAGCTTTTCAGGAGCTACCCATGGTGGTCCATGATGGTGAATTTGTTTGGGTATGGATAGTTCCAATAAAGTTCAGACTAAAAGCAGTAACTGACTTTTAATTACTGACTGACTCCACTGACTTACGAGTCACCAGCTTCCACTGGAAATACGCTAGCTTGCACCTTTCCTAATCTGAATATTATGCAGCTCACAGCTTGGAAACTGTACATCTCTGCAATATATATTATTTTGCATATTCTTTTCTCAGGTGTTAGCTCAGCAGATAATGTAAGGTTTTTAATACAACTTTCCTATTGTGTGTCGCCAGTTCTGAATATTTTATTGCAATGTAAGTCTGCCACAATACTTTCTGGCTAGTACTCTTGAAGAATGTATTGTGCTCCTTAATAGTTCTTGAAAAGGTCAGGACCTAATGACAGATATAATGGGCCAAATCAGAAAGCCAGGAGTTCTGTCCTGGGTCATACTGTCATTTTTGATGTTATTACTTTTATCAGACTATCATCATCTTAACAGAGGAATTGTTCTACTTTAATTTGACATTGTACTATGAAAGATCAGTTTGAAAATAAAAAATTGTGAGTTCAGGTGGCAGTTTAAGTGCTACAAGCTAAGAGTACTGCCAGGATTAAATATCTGAAGAAACCAGAACTAAAATCTGAAGGAACAGAAATGGAGAGCACCTCCAAGAAATTGGAAGACTGAAAATGGGAAGGGCAGTAGTGAAGGAGCTGGAGAAGATTGCCAGGTGTAGAGATGTTTCACTGGAAACCAAGGTCAAGATCACCCACACTGCGGTATTCCCAGTCACCATGTATGGGTGTGAAAGCTGGACAGTGAAGAAAATTGACAAGAGGAAAATTGACAGGAAGAAAATTGATCCGTTCAGACTTGCCCTGGAAGCAAAAATGACAAAACTGAGGCTGTCATACTTTGAGCACTTCATAAGAAAGTGCAACTCACTGGAGAAGACAATCATGCTAGCTAAAGTCAAAGGCAGAAGAGGAAGGGGAAGATGAAGTGGATTGGCTCCATAAAGGAAGCCTAGCCTTGACTTCACAAGGGCTGAGCAGGCCTGCCAAGGACAACACATTCTGGAGGGCTCTCATCCTTAGGGTCACCTTAAGGTGGGAACAACTTGACAATGCATAACAACAAAATGAAAGGCTTGGAAGAAGAGAAGCCACCTGGATCACCAGGCTGAATTACATTTGCCAACTGTAAAACAGGTGTCTATGCTACGAATATACCTTTTAGCCATGGGTGGGCGTGCAGAGATCAGGTGACAATGCTTCGCTTAATGCCAGGACAGAAGCATGAAATCTTTTGGATCCCTGAGGACTGCATAAGGCAATGAGGGCTGCTCCTGAATGTGCATGCGTGTGCATATGTACACATGCACACACGGTGCATGCATGAAAACCCCACATGTCTCCCCTTCTTGCTCACGCTATTCCTTCCACCCCGAGCATTGGGCTCACACTACATGCTACATTAATTTTCTCCGGTGTAGGCTCTGAGGATTCTCTTTGTAAGAAACACCCTACAGTAAGTGGGTTCAGCCCCATTTTGGATTGAAACCGCTGTGGGAACCCTCCTCCACTTGATTACTAAAGGGTTTCCCCGGTGAGAGCCACTTGGTGCTAACATTATTATCTTCTTGGATCAATGTGAAGACCTTTCCCCAGCTCCGGGCATTTGACAGACATGATAAGGTTTTTAATAGGTCCTGACCCTTTTTTTTCTTGATTAAAACAGTTATGTGTTTGTAAGTTTATTTTTCATTATGCCTTCTTAGGCTTTTAATCTTTAAAAACTACCCAGAGAGCTTTGCTTGTTGGATGGTGTAGAGATGCAATTAATGAAATGACATGCACACTTGATGGAGAGGCTAGAACCTCCACTCCAGTTTGTTTCCCAAAATCTCATCCCCATGCAGGGATTAAAGAAAAGGAAAGAGGCCTCCACTGATACCTAAAACATTTTCTTGTCTTTTTTTTTTTTTATACTCCTGCTGGGAAAGACCAGGAAGCCTCTAATCATGCACCTGAAGCTGGCAAGTTCCTTCAAAGTCTTTGTGCAGCTTCTACACAGCTGGCCACCCAGGCAAGAGAAAAAACTCTGTGAACAGATGAACCTGTGAAAGAGCTGGGTAGGAGAAGTCCAAGGACGGAGGGAGGAGGCAGGCTGCTATGCTGAAATATGTTGCTAGGCAGCATTTGGGAACTGAGTTTGGTTGGCCAAAGGGAAGTGGCAAGTGGGAGGGGTTGGCCATTCTTGCTCAAAGACCTTTCAACACCCCATGATAAAGCTACTCTCCTGAGTTTGGACAGCATAGCAACCTATCAAGTGTAAGATAACCCCTAGGTCAAGCTGTTGGTTCTTAAATTGGCTTGTTGCCAAAAAAATAAGCTGTTCTTTGGGAAGCAGCCAGGTTCATGTGGCACTGCAGCTTGCTGTGGCTGGTTCGCCAGGATGGGTTGCTCTGTCATGTGATTCCAGCCACTGAAAACATTTGTGCTGATCAGCACCAGGAGCAGAGCTCATAAAGCTAAGAGAACATGTTGCTAATGGGCAGCTTTTACACAAATTTAATAATAAATAAATGTTCTGTAGAAGATACGCTTTGCTCCTGATTGCCTTTGCTTTATTCATAAGTGTTACTCAGACACTTACTCAGATAATATGTTATCAGTGACCTGACAATAGCTGGTGCAATTTATCAGCCACAGGGCAATATGACAATAGTATGTAAAATGAGCAATGCTTCTTGCCTACAGCCTTTGCTATACTTTCAAAGGCTGCCTGCCATGAAAATGTAATGATGTTGCCATTGATGTCACAATTAATAATAATTTAACATTAGATAATGCTAGTAAAAGAAAGCAATGGATATAAGGCTTTTCTTCCTAAAGCAGAGAATCATGATTATCTTGTGATAAATGTCTATGCTTATATGCTACGTGAAGTAGAAGAAAAATAAGGGCCAAAGGCCTTAAAACTTGTGGCATTCATCCACTCAAACATTTTCATCTATATTTGGGGATTGGATCATGTTTTGGGAAGTTAACAATGGCTGCCTCCTTGATTCATGGAAGACTGCCATTACAGTGGATAATTAGATATTTACAAAAAAACATACTCTGACTGGGTTCACCCAAGGGCTGAGTATGGTTTTAGCATGGATTGTTGCTGAACCATGGATAGTTGTTGAAACATGGTTTGTTGTGTTTTCTGAATCCAGCTGAGATAATAAGCCATGGTGAACAACCCACAGTTCTCAATCCAGCAACAAATCATGGGTTTTCTTCATGGGCTGTTCATGATTTATTATTGTGGCAGCAGTCAGATAACAGGATAACCCACAGTTCAACAACCCATGGTTAAATGACAGCGTACAATCAACCCATGCTCAACCCTTGAATATCGGTTCTCATAATGTCTATAAACTCAGCCAGAGAATGGGTGGATTGTTTCTCCAGCAGCTCATTTCATTTGACAGGTGCAGTGTTTAACATGCTGCCAAAGAAAAGGCAGTAATTAAAGCAGAGTTGATAAAAATATATTTAAAGGCACAATGTGACATTCCATACAACCCTATGTTTAATTTGAACTACTCAGAAAAATGTTTTATACTTTTGGATTTTCTTCTTTTTATAGAAAAAAGGGTCTTGCAACCTGTTCCTCCCTCACTCCCACCCCCAGTACGAGGATGTTTTTATTCAAAAGCACAAACCAAATGTGTATAAAATATTCCATGCTATCTGCTATAGTTGTTCTTGGGCGTTTCTGGAACACGAAGTTGCATACAAACAAGGTGTGTGCTTTTCCTCTGTGCCTTGTTATAAAACAACTTTTTACCTTTCTCATGCAGCACCAGGTCAAGGACAGCAGGAGATGGGGGATAATGGTGGATCACCCAATGGACTCCATGGCCAAGTGGGGACTAGAACCCAGACTGCCCGAGTCCCAGCCTTGTCCTCTTAACTATACCACACTGGCTCTCACACCCTTGAGATAAATCTTGCCTTGAGTAAGAGGCAGGGTGACCATTTGCGCTCCACCGAAAAAGAGAAACGGCATCACCCCCCCCCCAAAAAAAAGGACAAGAGAGGGGCTAATGCACATATCAATTATCATGAATAGATGCTCATTTAGAAATCATGACATTTAAAAGAGAAATGCAATAGATCTCACCATAGTAAGGAAGTTTGAGACCAGCTGGTCTGTGTCCCTTGCTTAGTCTGCTGTCTGGGTGATGCTGATGGGCAATTCAGGGTTCTGATTATTTTTGTCTTTATATTGGACATGGGCTGCACAGCCCTTCAATTAGAGGACATCTTCAAAACAGAGGACCATGCTCTGGAAGACCTTCATACTGCGCAACTGTCTTCTGTGAAAAGGACACATCGTCACCCCAACAAGAGGCATCTAACAGGTTGCAAGGGGACTTGGTTGCAAGAAGCAGATTATCTGTTGGGGATCACAGGACTTGCCTGAAAACTGCAAGGCCCATGATCTCCTGCAGGACCCCCAGTACCATTTCCACCTAAGGAAGGGCTCCAGAAGGTATCTCCTGTATGGTGGTTGGGCTCCCCTGACACATCCAAGGCATGGGGTTACTTAAGAAAAGCTCTGGTGGGCATGTTCTGTGAATCTGCCCTTCATGAGAACTTGAAGGGCCAAATGCTTTCAGGGTGAGGGAAAGGTACCCCTTCCACAGTAGAAACTAAACAGAGAGGTTAGTGCTGAACTTGCTACGGGCCCTTTGGCACTACATAAAGGGAGTGCTTGGCATGCTGGGGCTTGGAGACTTGGAGAACTTTCAAGAGAAGCCATGGGAGACACACTGCCATGTACATTGGATTGCATTTGCTCCCCCGACTCCCTGTGCAGACTCCGCAGAACTGTGGCTGTAAGACTTGTTTGAAAAAAAATCCCCAGTATTCTCCACCATGTCATTAATCCATTGTATGCCTGGAGACTGCAGCTTATTTTATGTCTTTGTTTCTTTTAAAACATCTTTGAATGCCTCTTCCTTCAATAAACCCAGCACAGAGATCTTTCCTCATCATTACTGGCACAGATGAGAAATTAAAAACTGAAATTGCCTCTGAGGGTTATGCATATTTTTTTTTTTTTTGAAAAATAATGCAGGTGTCCCTTAAAGAGGATTTTTCGCAATCTCAAGAACAAATGGCTTGCGCCACAAACCAGGGAATAGTCACTGGTGCATAAAAACAAATCTTACTCCACCGGATTTGCACCAAAGTAATCCTGTATATACAAGCTCCTTCCCTTCTATTCGCTGTGAATTAATTCCAATTGAGCCCTTCTCGCGCGCGCGCGCGCTCGCGCGCTCTCTCTCTCTCTCTCTCTCATGTATGTATGTATGTATGTATGTATATATGCATGCATGCATGCAGACTACCCTCTGGATCTAGCTATATGGAGCGGGTGTGTCCAGTCCAAATCCAAAGGGTTGCCTTTGTTTCAAGAATGGCTGGATTATATGGGAGTTCTACAAGAATGTATATGCCAGCTTTAAGAACATAATCTTTACAGGGTGGCTGGCATAAACCATGCAAAATAGTATAAAATGGAAAGTAAAAAAAGATACAGGAAACCTTATGGGTCAGAGATACATTCTTCATTTCTGCTTGCTTTCTATCTGCAAAAGGAAAGAGAGTGGAAAAGCCCTACTAGTGACTTCCAGTCGAGACAAAAGGCCTGAACTGTTGGCAGCAGAAACAGTCTTGGCATACCCTCTTCATTCTGATATTTTTCTCTGTAGGAGTTCTACATTGGCTATTACTCTGCTTTATTCATATAGGAAGGGCACACTTCATGCTGCGTGTGTTTTTCTTCATGTAAGACTGGGACCTTTAAGTGAATGCAAGTGTTACCCATTGCTTACCCACCATCGATTTTCAAGCTTTAATAATGTTAAGATTACTCCCTATAATTTTAATAATGTAGGCCCCACACTGGAAAAAAGATTTCTACTCATATTATGAAGGTAGTTATTTTCTTTCCCCTTTCTCAGCTCTGATTAATTATCTGGGAGTTGTTATTATTATCACCATCATCATTAATTTCATTTTTACATCGTCCACTAGCTGAAGCTCTCTGAACAGTTTATGTGGTTAAGTTGGCATTCGTTAACCTGTCGGCACTGAATGAAGGTTATCTATTATATGCTTCAAATTCTGTTGATAAAATCATACCTGGAACTAATACATCACTTGGTCCTTCCATAACCCTGTTGTTGTCTTTCACACTACTAATGCCAGTAACTTGGTACAGATGCAGGTGTTTCCCTGCTTTTTCTTTCATCATATTTGCTGCTGTAAGCAGGGAAAAGGGCTACAGCTGGGAAGCAGAGCACATGCTTTGCAAGCCAAAAGTCTCAGAGTGGTCTGGAAAGAACTCCCAGAACTAAGACTGTATTATCCATCCATCCATCCATCCAATCATATATCATCTATCTAAAATATATTGATTCATATTCTGCTTCTTTTCCTTCCAAGGAACTCAAGGTGGTTTACATAATTCCCCTCCTCCATCTTATCCCCACAACAACCACCCTGTGAGGGAGGTTGGGCTGAGAGTCTGTGACTGGCCCAAAGTCACCCAGCTGGCTCCATGGCTGAGTGGGCACTAGAACCCAGATCAGCTGAGTCCCAGTCCTGTGCTTTTAATGACCACACCACCCTGCGCAGCAAGGATAACAATGCGGGGCCTTGCAGCCGTTCTGGCCTGCCATTGCCATAAGCTCCAGCCAGCTTGGCTGGTTCCCAGGGATCCTGAGAGCAGCAGTCCAAAATGCCTGGCGGAGACAGGCTGCTTTCTGCTGCCCTAGAGAGCCACTGCCCAGCAATGATAACAATTCTGAGCTAGCTAGATCAATGGTTTGACTTAAGGCAGTTTCCTGTGTTATTTTATCACTTTATTTGTTTATATCTTGCCTTTCTGCCAATGATTGACACAAAAATATGAAGCAGATGAGGCAGCTGTTCCTTTCATGGTACTGGTTTGCCACTTTTTTGTTAGCAGAATGTCTGTGCATTAAAAGGTTGCATGTCAGGCAGAAATTCAACACAGCCCTCTTTTCTCACCATGGCAATGTCCATTAAATTTGGACCTGCTCCTCTAGGAGCGATGCCAGAGGAGAAAAAGTTAAAACCCAACCTGGAAGGTGAAAAAAACAAAAGTGTAACAGCCCCATGTGATGCAATTGTTTGACTTACACAGAATTCTTCAGCAGGCAAAATGTATATGTTCTTGGGAGCCATAGAAAAACTTTCCCAGTCATTTGACCACTATGGTATGGTAGTCCACTAGAGAAGTATCCTTCAACCTGGATGTTTTGGATGCAAACTTCCAGCGTTCCTGGCCATTGGCTATGAAGGCTGGCGCTGATGGGAGTAGAAGTCCAAAGCATCTACAAGGTACCAGGCTGCGAGAAGACCATTCTAGGCCCTAATGGAGTGCTCTGAGTGAACTCTTGCTCTTTTTCCACCACTTATGAAGTGAATTTGAGGGGGCAAGGAAATGCAGCAGCACTGGGTCCCTTATGAGCTGGCCCCAAAATTCAGACACGATCCAGGCTTGGCTCTTAAAAGGCTCAGAGATTTCAAACTGGGGAGTTAGATTCCTTCACTTTAAATAGAGCCAGTATGGTATGGTGGTTAGTGTGATGGACCGGGGACCCAGCAGGTCTGGGTTCTGGCCCCCACTTGGGCATGAGGTTCACTATGTTGCTCTGGGGCCAGTTATTCACTCTCAGCCTAACCTACCTCACAGGGTTGACCTCATGAGCACAAAATGGAGCTATGTAAAGAGGACTGCATTTGCCCAACATTGGAAGAGTGAAGAGCCACCTACCAACGAACTGATTCTAAAAAAGATCTTGGACTGTGCAGAAATGGACAGATTGCCTTTGTCTCTGAAGGAGAAAGAAGATACAGACTTCTATCAAACTTGGGACTCTTTTTATCATTGGCTAGAGAAATGAGACTATGCATAAATATGTTTACAGTTTAACATAAAAAGAAAAAATGTGGGAGGCTGACCCAGCAGGTCTGATGTTTTTGATGATTGATTTTTTTTAGTTTCTTTTTCTTGTTAGGTTTATTAAGAATAAAACTTTTAAAAAATGGAGCTATGTAATCTGGCTTGGGTTCCTCACAGGAGGAAAAGGGGTGGGATAGAAATGCAATGTAATACTAATAATTAAAGCTGTCCTTAGTTTTCTCCCTGCAAAATACACACACCAGCACCACTGATGGTGCACTGATCTGTCCTGTTTTCATAATAAATAAATACATAAATGCATAATTGTCCTGGAATCAAGATTCTAATAAATGTGGAAAATCTCAGCTATTCATTGTTTTTGCAGTTATGCATTGCTCTCCATCCTCTGAAAAGATTGCCAAAAGAAGTTGCTCATTTTCTAGCTAACATATTTCATTTTCATGTCAATGATTCCATATCAGTCCATGCTGCCAGCAATTAAAGGCTGTTTTTCTGGCATGAGACAAGATGAAATATTCACTGGGGTGAAAATGAGTCCCATTTTGAATTCATTCACCCTCAGTCAATTTCTCTCACAAAGGACTATTAGAAGGCAGTGAGAAGCTTCCTCAGCAGAAAGGACAGCAAATGAAAGGGCAAAAGGAACAGGAAAGAAAGACCTCATCTGAATGATCACTGTAGGCCCCACTGGCTTATATAAGTAAAAAGGGGATCTGGCGCTTCAAAGGGTGAGGTTGCCAGTCAAGATCTCCACCACAAACGGGCTTGTTAGGGTATTTAACAAACTTCAGAACTGTACAACAGGCAATAGATTCTGCACAGCCTGATACCCATCGTAACCAGCCTCCCGTGCCGGTATCAGATGACAGGAGATGCTGTACCCAGCACTGGCAATTAGGTAACAGGGTTGAGAACATCATGCGCAGGACGGTTAACAACCCACTACGATGTATTACCACCCTCATGTCATGACAATTGGCCCATGCCTACTAACAACAGTTGAAAGGACAATAACGGATGGTAACAGTTCTGGAATGTGGTGAAGCAAAGGTCTTCTTGCTTGCACTGTGGTGGGTGAAGAAGCCAATGGGGCCTGCAGGAGCATCCCCACCTCCAGCCTTCATGTATTTAACATGAAGGCATGAGGGGATTCTAAGTGTGTCCAGCTGAAGACATCTAGAAGGCTCCTGATTATGGAGAGCATTCCAGATCTGTGCAGACCACTGTGCTTGGAACTTCCTTTCCACTTTCATGCTTAATATACAGTGGTACCTTGGCTCACAAACTTAATCCGTTCCAGGACTCATGACCCAAATTGGTCATGAGCCAAGTTAAATTTCCCCATAAGGGTCAGTGTAAATAAGGTTAATCCATTCTGTAAATATTTTTTTTATCAGAAAAATGTGAAGCAAAGTGACAAAGAACAAAGATCGTGGCCACCTCTCCCCCCCCCCCCCCCCGCAAGCACAAGCGCGGCCATCTCCCCGCAGCCCCACAGCACAACCGCGATCACACCTGTCATCTCTGCACGTGCTCTTCATCTCAGCATGCTTGGGGGGGAATATGGGTGCAAATGTGGGCACGCTGGAGGGGGAGAGATGGGCACAATCATGCTGGGGGGGGCAGACAGCTGAGATCGCAGTTGTGCTTGTGCAAGAAAGACGGGCACGATCTTGGCCATCTCCCCACTTGGGGGTTGGGGGAGACAGCCGCAATTGTGGCCACCACCCAATGCGGAGTTTACAACCTAAATCAAAATTTTAATGAAATTTTTGTTCGCGACCCGATTTGGTCATGAACTGAGGCGTTCATGAGCTGAGGTACCACTGTACAGAAGTCAGAAGTGAAGTGGCTGGGATACTGGGGCTGGATGGACCATGCCAGATCTGACTGTCCTTGTCCCATATTTGCAGGACATACCTGAAGAAGGCACTGAGTAGATGTAGAGGGGAAAGGGTAGGGGCGTTGGGTTTAGAGGTAATGACCCACATCCCTCTGTGCATGCTTTCCATGGAAATCAACCTTATACAGGAATTTATTTATTTATTGAAAACTTTTGTATAGCATCCCATCACAGACATCTTGGGACAGTTCACAATAACAACAATAAAATAAGATAAAGCTAAAAGTAGAAGTAACACAGCATCCAATATTAAATGTAAAACCACAGATTAAAATAAATTAACAATTAAAATAGTGGGAAAATAAAAAAGGTTTTCACCTGCTGCCAAAAGGAAAGAAGCGTTGGTGCCAGGCGAACCTCTCTGGGGTGTATGTTCCACAGATGGGGTGCCACTGCAGAGAAGGCCCTCCTCTGGGTAGCCACCCTCCTAATCTCTTTCAAGAAGCGCTCCCGGAGAAGGAACTCTGCCTCAAATCTCAAGGGGCGGGAGGCGACATAGGGAAGAAGGTGCTCCTTCAAGTATCCAGGACCCAAGCCATTTAGGGCCTCATAGGTCATCACCAGCACCTTAAGTTGGGCCCGGACTTCAATTGGTAGCCAGTGTAAGCGATAGAGGACCAGCATTATATGTGAATACCTACCGGTCCTTGTTAATACCCTGGCTGCTCTATTCTGAACCAACTGAAGTATCCAGACTGTCTTCAAGGGCAGCCCCACGTAGAGTGCATTAGGTCAGGAAGTTACCATAGCATGGGTCACTGTTGCAAGGCCTAGACATTTTCTAAATAAATAAATAAAAATAAATAAATAAGGCAGTGCTCACCCAGGTAAGGGCACAGTTGGTTGAACCAGCCAAAGCTGGAGAAAAGCTCTTCTTGCCACCGCTGTCACCTGGGACTCCAGAATTGAACCGGCTTTTCTCTCTTCCCAGAGATAGACTACCTTTCTCTCCTCAGTTGGACTACTGAGCTGTATTGTTTAAAGTTGAAACCACCAAGTTGCCCATGATAAGTTGACTCTTGGGCTAAAAGCACGAATATACCAGTGGCTTTCTCCTGCTTTTTCTTTGTAATCCTCAGAAAAGCCCCTTGCAATGTAAAGAAATCAGGAGAAATCTAGTTAGCTGGTTATGCATTCACTTTTTTATTTAATACATTTCCGTATTGTTCTATAGTGGCTGGGGGTTCTCTGGCATTCTCTGTTCCCCAGTGCTATGCTTCCCTCATACAATAGATGAGGCCAGTGGAATAGAAGCTGTCAGGAGCCAGAATTTGCTGGGAAACCACTGTTCTGTGTATAAAAGAAAGTCAACAGAGAAATGTCACAAGTGGAAATGAAAAACAGGTGAAGAACCCAAACTACAAGGAAAGACTGACCTTCCGATGAACCAAAAATGCAGGAGTAAAGAACTAGGTCAGTATGTCTTGCTAAATTAAGGCACAATCTCAGTTCATCTTCCGACCCTCAGTCCTGTTGCCTTTATGACTTCTCAACACAGACTAACATTTCTTTATATATGTCAGGGATCTGAATTTACAAACTAAAATAGATGTTCACTGCTAAGAAGTTGATCCAATGTTAAGGATTTAATTCTTAAAGAAAGCCTAGAATTAATTTAGATAGGCAGAGTACCTCTCTTGGCATGTTAATGACATAAGGCCTTCAAGGAGGTTTGGAAAACAGCAAAAAGAGAGAGGGACTTCTCGGTGGTGGGCCCCCCAATTATGGAACGATCACCTCAATAACGCCCACCTGGTGTCATCTTTTCAGTGCTAGGTAAAACTCATCTTCTCTCAGGCATTCAGCAGTATATGGTGAGGTTATCACTGATTCCTTAATTTTTCTTATATTGCTTAGATATATACATATCTCTCTGTGCTATCTGTTTATATCTATGTATATAAATAGATTTTTAGACTGTTGATAATGTATTTTAATGACTTTTAATGTTTATAAACCACCCAGAGAGCTTTGGCTATTGCCCAATACAATTCAATGTAATAAATGGAAAATAATTGAATGAATAACTAGTGAACTAGATTTCTCTTGCTTTCCCTTACATTACAAGGAACTCTCCCACAGAGTACAATGAGAAAAGAACAGGGGAGCGTCACTGGTATATTTGTGCTTTTAGCCTGAGGGTCAACTTATCAGACAGTGCCAAGACCGAAACTGCTTTGCCTTTGAGCTTTGCACAGCAAAGTCTGTTGAGGATCTGGTGAGCCCATCTCAGCTTTGCTCTGGATTGGTTCAAGAGTTTTTATTATTATTATTATTAGAACATTTCTATGCCGCCCCTTGCCGAAGCCTCGGGGCGGCTTACAAACACAATAAAATACAGTAAAATACAAAAATAACAATATAAAATTAAAATCAACAATATAAAATAAATAAAAATATAAAAGAAGTTCCCGTTTTTCAGCATGTATCAGCTGGAGGACGGTGGGGCGGGGGAGAGAGAAGAAATCTCTCTCTTGCCTTTCTTGTTGCAGTTTCTGCTCTCGTGCTGCTACTGATGCAAAGAAAGGAGATAGCGCACTAGGCTGGGTGTTCAGCAAGAACAGTTTGGAGGATGGAGGTGGATGAGCAAGTCAAGCAGGGAGATAAGAAGCTGGGAATTCTTTTCCCACTCACATTTTGAACCATGTAGGGGAGAAATTCTCAAGCTTGTTAATCTTTCTTCTTGGTTTAAGGAAGAACTTTATGAGTTCCCCAAATACATTTTCAAGTCTGAGCCTTGTAAACATAGTTGACAATTTAATCTTGGCCCAAAGTTTGGGGATGAATAAGAAGTAAGGAGTGGATAGTGTCGTGGTTAGGGATATATGAGAAATTCATTTCAATCATTTTTAATCAGGATTTATTTATTTACTTAAAACATTTTTAGACTATCCCTTTGGGAGGGGGTCTCTAAAAGCAAGCACACCACCACTCTGCACGCTGTTCATCTAACTGGGCCTCTCACCTCTGCTGGCATCTTGTCACAGGATTCGGTTTGGGGCAGGGAACTGGTCTCTGTCTGACAGTTCCTCCTGCTCTGCAGCCCTTCCCAGCGGCTGTACATCCATGCCATTCCCAGGAACCGTCTGGCACAGCAAAGTGTCTGCCCTTGAGCTAATCACCTCCTCCTGTTACATCTCAGGACCTTGAGATAACCCATGCTCCCCAATCCCACGGGGGCATCCCTCCACTTCCAAATCTGAATCAGCACCTGGGATGCAGTTAGTGTCCCATGGGAACATTTTCCCAAGCCTTCTATCCCTCTTCCTCCCAATGTAACTAACACTTACATTTGGGGAAAAAATATCCACAAAATATGCTTGGATTTCCATGCAAAGGGGTAAAGCAAAGCATGAACTATGATCCAGACCTGAGGCAGAATGAGCTTTGAAATGGAATTTGAAGAACTTTGGTGAGCTTGAATTTTGCTGGTTCACACATTCATAGTTATGGTTACCACTGCACTGCCATTCTACTTAAAGCAATGGGCATGCATTGAATAAATCAGCCAGTGAAGAAAGGTCATCCATGAAGGTTCATGAGTACTAAAGAAAGAAGGTAACACATGTGAATTTCTTAGCATAATCAGTCAGGATGTTGTTTGATCATCATTAAAGGACTGACAGCTGAATGTGGAATGTACCCAGCACTGACAATTCAGAAGCCCAATATTGCCTCTGTACCTGCACCGAAAGGCAGGTGGCCCCAGGTAGTACGAATTGCAACATGTTCGGGGTTCTATTCTGGTCCCTGCCAATCATTTTTTATTTGAAATTTGATTCAAATTCCATTTTGGGTATCATTTGGCAGGAGTGCAGAAGCTGGGGAATTTATAGGAATTGTTAAAAAGTTTAGATGAAATTGAGCCAAATATGAAAGGAAATGGCTAAAATTAACCTTGTGGAAATATTGTCCTTGTGATGCAAATATGAGCTATGAGAATATCATGTACTAATCTTGCTTCCAAACATGATGACCTTGAGAGCGTCCTACTGGCACAGGGCAATGTTTTTTCCTCTAGATGTATACAGGTATTTTTATTTCAAGATATTAGCAGCAAGCTTTCTGATTTACCCATGTGATTGTCAGCCTGGATTGGTCTAGAGAGGTCCACTCAGCCAGACCATGATAAGAGGGAGCAATCATTTTATAATCAATTGCAACTCTCTGGTAAAAATGTTGATTGGAAAATGAAGAGATGCTCAGCGTTAAATGCTAGATGCTGGCATTCAGATGAGAGGACCTCAACCAAGCACTTGCAAGCCAAGGATCTGCAGAAAGAATCGGGCTGGCTTCCCCTTCTTTAAGGACACAGCTGGGCCTCAGAGTAGGTAGTAAGGCAAGGAATTGAAAAGGCCATTGAGAAATACCTGGTGCATTTGAACCATGCCTTGTTTGGGGCAGAGAATGCACATAAGCCTCCAAGCAGGAGATTCCTGCAAGGGCTCCACACAAGTACCACTCAGGATGACAGAGCTGAGTGTCATCTGTATATTGATGACGATTGAGCCCATACCATTGAATAGCCTCTCCCACTAGTTTCCTGCAGATGTGAAGCAGCATGGGGGAATAGAACTGAGCCCTGAGCTGCATTGCAGAGCTGCCAAGACACAGAGCAAGCATCCCCAGCCCGACCTTCTGGAATTGGAACCACTGCAGTGCAGTACGGTGCCCTTCACACCCAACAAAGGCAGTTTTCCAGTAGGATACCAAGGCTGATGGTATCAAAAGCTGCTGATGGGTCCCAGAGAATCAGCAGGTCACACACACCCTTCCTTTCCCAGCAGAGGTCATCCAACAGGGTGACAAAGGCAGTTTTGGCTTCTGCTTTCTTTCCCAGTTGCCAGTGCAGTGCCCCTTGAAATGGTTCCTTTTAACTTGCTTATTACCTAGTGCTTTAAAACTGGCTAACCTTCTTTCCATTCAGTACCTTTTTGCCTGAATCCTTAATATGTTTTTGCCCTGTTGCCCAAAGTGCAAAGACTGTGCACTTTGGGGGTGAAAGTGGGGAAGCTCACAAAGTGGATGCCACTTTGTTGGTCATGACAACACCAGTTTAAAGATCAGGTTGCATACAGCACACCAAGCAAAGCTTGTCACCTAAGCTGTGCCCCCCTGGGAATGCAAAAGGGCTTCAAAAAGGCCCATTAGAAGAGCCCCACTGGCATCCTTGGCCAGGCATCCTGAAGGGACTGAGCTTACTTAAGGACTGAAGACTGGGTTTGCTTTTCTCTGGTTGGTGGTAGCTGGTATCACTGTATCAGGTTTTCTCCTGTAGCTGGGATGCCCATGGGTGCCAGGTCTCCACAAGTGATCTATAAAATAGACCAGCAGTATACCTTATCAACTAGCTAGACCAAGCACTTTAGGAGACGTAATGTGACGTTCTGACTTTTTAAAAAGCTACTTCTGATTTCCCATGCACCTTATCCAATATATTGACTCATATCTTCAAAATCCCTGGCCTCAGTCCAGAAAAAGATAGTTGAATTTAAGTCCCATGGATATGCATGAGACTTGTGTTTGTCATTGGTTGACTTTTCCAGTTGATTGGAATAAACAACATTATCTTGCTTTGGATTCAGGCCATTGTGTATATTTGAAAGTTTCTGTTAGAAAAGGCTTAGCAGCTTGTTATTCCAGGTATAACAACTCCTGCAGTAATTTCCATTCAATATTTTTTGGGGGAGCCTATTGGTTTCCATAAATGGAATAAGTGCTGATTGCCCTGGTAGATAATTTATGCCAGTGAATAGCAGGGGGAGCTTAATCCTGTGAGTTTTCCAGGACCTCTTAGCAGCTTTTAACACTATCAGTTACGGTATCCTTCTGGTCTGTTTGGCTTGGATAGGACTTAGAGGCACATGGGTATGGTCCTTCCTGGAAGGATGGGTCCAGAAGGTGGCGCTTTGAGCTGATGCGTTACCAGTATACCAGTGATACATCACTCTACCCTTCTTTTCCACCCATTCATCCCAAGAAAGCTGTACCCTTAAAACTATAATGAATGATTCCCTGTTCTTTCACTCTCCAATGCAAAATATGGAGTAGATAACAGTACAAGCATCTCTTGAAATCATAACAATAAAGCAAAACTTGTAACAAATCATAGAAGGCTTATCTGTGGGATGTGTTGATAAACCAGTCAGTGGCTTTCTGAAGTTCTTGCACAATTTCAGGAATCTTCCCAGCCCTTTCAAAAGACTTTGGTGGGATGCTTGCTTAGAAATTTGTAAAGGTGTCCGGCAGGCATAGATGGTCAACTCTACCTGCTTCCAAAATCTCTGAAGGGCTGGATCAGCCTTCAGATAGTTTAGGCTGGTGCACAGGTAGGTCCCCATGATCAGCCAACAGAATCTCTTGCTTCGTTTTAAACAGCATGAGGGTCTGTAGCATCCTGTTCACATGTCCATGCTTCTCAACCCTAAACAGGTAAACTAACATGCAGATGCCATGCAGGCTTGGATAGAAAAAAGGGCTATGCTGGCAGGCTGGGAGTTGCAAGCCTGTCTAAAATTGCAAAGGATTGCATCCTAAGTCACTGAAAAGACTGAAGTCAAACACCCATCTCTATTTTTATAACTCCCGCCTGCCAAAAGCAAACCTATCCTCTAAGACTCTGCTTTTCCTTCGCTCTGCTTTGGTTGTGTTAAATTCACATTGCCTCTTATTTCTGTTGCCCCTGTCAAAATAAATGCCACCCCAAAATACCATATTGGAAGGTTTAATTTTCCTCTGTTCTTGTTCCCATGGTTACGCACAGTTCAGTTTACAGGAGAATTGCAATATTATCTGAGGATTACTAGGGCATTGATACAGTTTCCAGAAGAAAATGTGTCTGCCTTGTTCGACTCTGTTATCCTCCCCATCCCACCCGCAACAGATTTTGATGCGTAGACTGCATTATCTGGCCAGGGTGACTTCTTTATATTGTTATTTATTTTATATTGCTATTTTTATATTGTTATTTTTGTACTTTATCTTATGTTGTGAGCCGCCCCGAGGCTTCAGCGAATGGGGCGGCATAGAAATGTTTTAATAAATAAAATAAATAAATAAATTGTGCCCAATTTGTTTTCTGTACAGGCACATCATATTTTTGGCTATTGTTTAGGCTAAATGTATTTTCCAGTAATATTCCAAGCATCGATCGCTTTGGCTCCACAACGGTGGTTAGTTTAATCGCATGGGCCCCGCTAGCCATCAGAAAGTGGCTTTGGCAAGACTATTTATAATGTTGGTGTGCAGCTGTAGCTCATGTGGAATATATGCACGTAATAACAGGCTACTGGTTTCCCTGCCTTTGAAACAGACAAAGGAACCTGTGATATCACATAGCTGCCTGGGTGGCAGCAGGAAGAAGAGGTGGGCAGAAATATCTACTCAGAAAAAGTAGAACAGCCAACACACGGGTGAGAAAATCAAGATTCTGCCCGAGTAGATCAAAGGTCCACCTAGTACAGCATCCGCTTGCCCACAAATCACAGAAACACAGAATAGGAGAGTTGGAAGGGGGGCGATGTAAGAGAGCTGGGGTGTGTGGTGGGCTGGAGACTTGGAAGATCTGGGTTCACGACCCACTCAGCCATGAAGCTCACTTTGAGTCAGTCGTAGGTTCTCTGCCTAGCCTACTGCAAAGGGTTCTTGTTGTGAGGATGAAAGGAACTATGTAAGCTGCCTTGGGTTCCTCACAAGAGGGGAAAAAGTTGGGATATTTGTTTGTTTGTTTATTTATTTATTAAAAACATTTCTATCCCATACCCTACAGGACGTCTCGGGGCGGCTTGCTATAAATAAGTAGAATAAAACAAACCCCACAATATCCTACCATTAATATACTAAAATCTCAGTTAAAACCAATTAAACATTAAAATAACGGGGAAAATAAAAAGGGCTTTGCCTGATGCCGAAAAAAAATATAATGTCGGTGCCTGGGAAACCTCTCTGGGGAGTGTATTCCATAGTCAGGGTGCCACCACAGAGAAGGCTCTCCTCCGGGTACTCTCCCTCCTAATCTCCTTCGAGGAGGGCATTTACTGTATATAAATACAATGCAAATCATAAGGCCATCAGGTTCAGCTGCATCTTGAATGCCCCCAGGGTAGGAGAGTCTACAACCTCTTTAGGTTATTGACTCCATTGTTGTACTGCTCTGAAAGGCAGGAAGTTCTGGCTTCCTGTGACCTGAGCCCGTGCTTCCTTGCCCTCCCCTTTTGGATGATGAGGAACAAATCCTGGCCCTCCTCTGCCTTAGGAAGGCCACAAACAGGGTGTGGGAGAAATAGCTTGCTCTCCTAGTTGCATCTTCTAGGAGCTGGAATACAGTGGTATGTTGCCTCTGAACATAGTGGTTCCATCTGGTTCTCACGATGAGAAGGCTTTCCTCTGTAAAGATGTGTGATCCCTTCAAAGCCGTCTAGGCAAACAGTCCTCAACATGTGGTAGGACAGGAAATATCATGAGGGGTGAATATCAAGATACTGTACTCTGTGTAAGTCAGCTCCCTCTGTCCCTAGCATTTTGGGAACCCCAGTGATTCTGGGACAGTCTCAGTCCACAGTGCGGATCATTGACAGAGCCCTCTGCAACCTGGCGAAGCTGTTAGGTCAGCTTTCCCTGTGCTAGTGGAGGAAGGGACCTTCATTTGGTGCATACCACCCAGCCCTTGCGGGGAAGAACCCGGTCTGGCAGGCCAGGACAAAAGCATCACTTCCTTTTAATTAACACCTTGCTGCTTTGTCTCTCAGTCCAGCAAAGTAAGAACCAGCATCTCCCGCCTATGTAACCTAATATCCATTGGCTACTCCCACAGGGGCTGTCAGTCAAAATCATCTCCCACCAAACCTAACTCTTCATCTCTTTGGCACCAGGATCCACCATCACCTGGACACAAAATCCATGAAACTCCTCCCGGGCAAGGAGACGATGTGCTTAGCATTCTCCAGTGTGCGTGATGTGTGGATAGTTATTTCCTACAGTTTGGAAAGCAAGTTAGATTCATTTCATGATTTCCTTTTTATCTTTAAGAACACAGTAGTCCCCCGAAATTTGTGGGGATTACGTTCCGCGAATTGTGAAAAACCACAAATTTGGCGCCGGCTACCAAGGTGGGGTGGGTGGTGGGTGTGGGCCAGACTGGGGGGGCAGGCGTGGGTGCGTGGTGAGGCAGGGGCAGGGGCGGGCAGGCACAGAGATCGTTTTCTCCAAGCGGGTCCAAACAGATAGCTCTGGACTCGCTCAGAGAAACTGATCTCCTTGCAAGCAAGCCCCAGCGTGGAAAATTCCATGTAAGACTGAGGCCGCAAACACTGAACCACGAGTTCATGGGGGTATACTGTACTTGCTTCCTTCCTTGCTTTTTCCAATATTGCCTTAAAAAGTCCTCTCTGTGTATGGTTTCTGATCAAACACCAAGGGGGAGGATTTTCTGTCCTCAAATAGCCTTATCACTCAGCAGTCCTGCCAGACTGTTTGGGTGCATGGCTAGGGAAAGGGGAAATCCAGGCACTGTCATGCCTCCTGGTCTGCAGAAGAGCATGACTAACCAGCTGCAGGGATGCCCCGGCTTCAGAGGAGGAGGAGGAAGTGGCAAAACTGGGAACCCACAAGGGAAACATGGTGGCAGCAAATGGGGAGCGAGGCTCTCAAGGGTGAATGAGGGGCAGTCTTCCTTCTTCCCTGGTGGACTTGGACTTGGAGCCAGAGGTGGAAATGCTGCGTTTTGAAGGAATACAAGCAGGTCTTTCCTTTCAGGCCAAGTGCCAGGTTGCATGTGGGTCTGGCACAAGTAACTGCAGCAGGGAGTGGGGTGTATCCAGGCCAGTCAGCTGCCAGGTAAAAGGCTGGCTGGAACACTGGTGCCCTAGTTGGAAACAGTGTCCAACTGGTTTCGGCACCTTAGACCTTGCTGCTGACCTTCCCCCTTGTTGCCTTGGTCGGACTTTTGTGAATGACCTTGGACTGAACCTCAGCACTGAGCCTCTGCTGACTGGCCTCATTTGACTTTGGACTGGACATGGAAAACTCTTTCTGTTTATGCTCTGGTAATTGCACTCTCCTTATGTCAGTTATCTGGACTGTGAGATAGTTGGCTGGGTTCCCAGCTTCTTATCTGGACAATAATTGAATCCAGCCACCTAAGTAGGAGAGGCATAGTCTAGCCTGCGTATGTAACTAAAATCGATACGGGTACCAGAAGAACACATTCATAAGCCATGAGATGCATTGGGGGAGCTTGAGTTCAGGTGGAGTAATGTAATGGCCTGCACTGGCCAGTGTAAATGAGATAAGGAATGAATGATGAATTCTTGCCAAGGAAAGGCCATGAAGATATTGCTCTTCAAGGGTTTAGGCAAAATGACCCTGCAAAGAAGGGATACAATTGTCCTGAGCAGGCACAATAAGTCTTTTGGAAGTTAGGGAAGGAAACACCAAACACCTGGAAGTTACTCCATCAATAGCAGCCAGCAAACATGGACAAAGAACACACCTATTTTCCACAGAAAGCAGAACATGAACTGCAATCGATAAGGTAATCTAGAACAATCAAAGACTCATCAAGTAATTAGTATGTCTGAGAAAAAATTGCAATTTTCCCGGTCCCATAGAAGCTACTGCAGGAAAGAATGAGAGCACAAGAGCCAGAGGCTTAGCAAACGGAAGTGGGCAGACTCTGAACATGGACCTGGCAACCAGCCTGGGACATGGAGCATGTGGAGCCCTCCTGCCTTTGCAAGGGAGAGCTTTTGCACAGGATAACCAGCAGGCAGACAGTCGCCTTGGACTCCCCCTCTTTTCCTTTACCTTCCTTTAGGCTATGAAGCGGAGACTCTTTACCACTTTAGAAATATTGAGATGAGAATGCTATGGGAAGATTTGCTGTCTAGTCAAAAACTGTTTCCAAGTTTGTTCCTGCTGTATCTTTCCTTCTGAATAAACTCTTATTTGTTTCTAAGTGTGCTACAGGTCCATATTAATGTAAGATTGGAGTGCATGAGTCAGACCCTAGCAAAGGATCCTAAACTTCTCAGGGTATCCAAAAAGGCAAGTGCCCTTTCCTTTCCAGGTCTAGTGCCACCTTCCCTCCCCCAGGTCACCTGGCATAACAATAGGCAGCCAAGAACAGCACAAGTTTTCTTCCCAATCCAGGCAATAAATTGGTATATACCTCTGGAATTCTTCTGGTCTGGGGTTAGAGGAAATCAGGAAGAGTTGTTATGATGGATGCTGTTTGCAATTTAATCAGCCCTTGTCCATGTGGTTCATTTTGGGAAAGGTCATAAGAAGAAGAGGTAAGCAGTTGAAACAGAACCTGGGAGTTGGGAGTTGGTAAGGCATGCTGGGAGAATGATCAAGGGAGAACAAACTGACCTTTTTAAACTGGAAAACAGATTGCGCTCTAAATCTAATAACTAGGTTGCAATGAAGATAAGGCTTAATTAAAACCTAACAGGGAATTCCTGTCTAGAAAATGTTAAGCAAAAGTATACAAGAAAGGGAAGGTGTGATCTTGGTAAATATTCAAGGGATGATGGGAAAAACAAGAAAGTAGATAGAAAGGATGCATACATTGAGGATAGTTTAATGAATTCCAATTTGAATTAAAATTCCCTAACTAGAAGGCAGAAGACAATACACAGTAATGATGAAATGAAGGCACACAAAACTTTTACTCATTCACCCAAGTAGCCCCTCCTTTCTCCTTAAGAAAAAAATGGGACTCAAAATCACAGCTCGCCAGCAATGGCACCTTTGCCTGCGTGAGATTCAGCCTGCCAAAAGGAAGTGATTTGACAGGTATATGCCTGCCATTTCTAATTGTTTTCTTTTAGAATGGGGCTGTTGTCCCTATGCTATCTTTTTCCATCAGCTAAAGAGATATTCGATCTTTCAAGAATTATGAAGCACGAATGTGTGATTTATATTTTGACTGCCTTCCTACCTAACTTCTGAATTGATGACATTTGAACTGCAGTTTTAAAAAAATCTCCATCTTTTATGTAATACAAGTTTCGCCCATATTCTAAGTATGTCTACATGTGTCTTTTAATATGAGATTTGGAGAGAACACAATACAGGACAAACACACATTATAACTTCAGCAAAGGTCTTGTGCCTCTCAAGGGCCATTAGACACATCTACCAGCTCAGACATATCCCTGATTGCAATATGGAAGCAGAACGTGTTCAAGAGTGAACAGTTGGGAGGGAGCTGTACCTGCCATCTTACCCACAGGACAACAGCAAAATTTCTTGCATTATCAATGTGCTTTCAGCACATTTTTTATCTCTGCCTTTTCAGTCGTGTTTTGCTAGCTAAATTTATATCCCATTTTTCCCACTATGAATCATTCTCGAGTCAGCCAGCAACAATTAAATAAAAGATAATTTTTAAAAACTTTAATAGCAATTCAAGCCCCTTAGCAATAATTAATATCTTTAAATAAATTAGGATAAAACACATTGATACGCATAAGCAATAAACAGCATGCACCGGTTAAATCACATTCCAAGAAAATGGATGACAGCTTAAAGGCCAAAAGCCTCCTTGAATAGGACCGTCTTTTCTTGGTGGCACACTGAAGAGGACACTTGTCTGGAGTCCCTTGGCAGGGCATTCCAGGGACCGGGAGCTGCCACTGAGAAGGCCTCTCTCTTGCATTTCTATCAAACATGCTTCAGTGGGTGGTGGAGAAGGGAGAAGGGTCCCGCCTGTGCTGGCTATATGAATAATGGCAGCGCCGAGCTTCCGCTCTGAGGATGCTATAAATAGCTAATACATCTGGACAGTGGACAGCACACTGTATTTGTCTGTAAGAAGGCTGGTTACCAAGGTTCTGTCATCAGCTGGCTCCACGCTCAGGTGTAGTCAAGGAGCAGAGTGCTGATGGGCCAATTCACCTGAAGGCCTACAGCTGTGCAAACAAGAGCAGGCCGTCTTCTCAGTGGATTTTTTATTTATTTTATTTATTAAAACATTTTTATTAGATCACCTGAGCCCCCTTCGCAGGCGCAGCTGTCTCCTATCAGAACAAGCTTGCCATTCAGTGCTATGGGGAAAAGTAAAACACTGGCTGTTGTTACAGGAGGGCAAAAAAGCCGCCGTGGCCCCTGAGGCAGCTGAATGAATGGCTATCCCAGGAGGGCAAATGAAAGGACAGGAGGATGCCTGCCATATCTGTAAATGTCAGGAAGTACACAAAGGGTGGCCAGGTACTCTCCCTTATATAGGACAGTCCAATATTTGAGGAAGTCTTCAATGTGAAGTGTTGTTCTTTCCGATTCTAGTTTAAAGATAGTGAACCATAAGACGAAACCTGCTGTCTCAGACCAACAGTCTGTCCAGTCCAGAATTGCGTTCACACAGTGGGCAGCCAGATATCTATTGGAAGCTCACAAGCAGGACTTGGAGTGGAGTAGCACTTTTCCGCTCATGGTCCCCAGGAACTAGCACACAGGGCCAGGTGGCTCTGCAGGGGTGCTAGCTTTATTGCTAAAGAGTTTATCTCATTCTCTTTCAAACTTGTCCAAATTCACAGCCATCACTGCATCTTGTGCTAGCGTACTCCATACTTTAACTTTGGAACTATGCACTTTGCCTGTCAGACCAAACAGGCACAAGTCACCAGGTCACAGGCTGCTCAAGTACAATGAGATGTACCATTTCTAACTTTGCATCTATATACACAAACAGGCTCATGCAAATATTGTACAAATCACAGTTCTTTTTTTTCTGGGGTGGGGGGGAATACACATTCTCTTTTTTGACATTTTACTGGCCACCTAAAAGTCATGGAGAAAGCAAAGGGTACCCAAAGCAAATAGTGCCTGGTAGGATAGTCAGTCTGGCTGACATCAGCACTCTACCAAGTGCCACAGTATTTTATTTATTTCATTTCTATAAAATTATTAAAATTATTTTATTTCCACCCAACAGTTGTCAGTTAACATACATTGACTGAGACAAGTTCTTCTTCTCCAGTTGCCCCCTGTTATTGATGGATAAAAAATGGAATTCTCCATCCTCTTGGATTCCTCCCCTACAGTGCCCAGCAGTTCCCATCAAGCAGCCATTGCTGGTAAAACCTATCTAACCATGTGGAGCTGCCTGTGGTCCTCTGCATGTTTTGGCCTACAACTCCCATGATGCCTTGCGTCTGACTAGGGCTCTTGAAAGTTGTAAGCCTAAATATCTGGAGGACCACAAATTGTTTGTACTTATGGAACATCAAGGATAACTTTTGCTTTATTCTGCTCTATTTAGGATATTGTATGCAGGCTGGTTGAAACAAGTTGGAAACATTCACACACACACACACAAAACAAGCAATAAGATAGCATATCAATTATGACCAGCATGAATCCTTTCAAAATATGGATCAGGGGCTGCAGATTAAAAGAGGGGAAATCATCCTATTAAAACAACAAGTGATCATTATGAAAGGCACCCACAAATACCTGTATTTTTCCAATGTAGTATATATTTGTGATCAGCTCACCATGCCGCTTTCTGTCTATGAAATGTTTCAAGAGTTCAACCAACACGGTCTGCAACTCAGCAGGACATAAATCCATTCTAAGGCTGAACAAGGTCCCGTGTCTTCCTGGGCAAAACACTGAGCAACCCATTTCTGTCTCAGAAAGGTTGTGCGCGGTTCTCCTTACACAAGGAAGCTGCATCTGGTGCAGTCTGTGAGGGAGGCATAAGTAATAGATCTTTTATTGAGAAGAAGCGCTTGGGAATAAATGCACGGTAGGAGAAACCTACATGGCAGAGCACTGCTTTCATTGATCCCCAACATCAAAGCTCATGCGGGGGCAAAAACCCTTATGGTGATTTGTGTGCAATAAATAGGACAAGTTTTATTTCAGAACAAACTCCATAGCAGTTTGCAATTTTATTTATTATTTACCATCCTAAGCCGAGGCTCGCTGCAGCAATTTCTGTGCAAATGACCTATTTTCTTTTATGCCATTGCAGCCGCCACCACTACCATCATCATGCCGAATTTATCCCCCTGCCTTGCCGCTTGTCTCTACTGCTAGCTCTAGCGTTGCTTTCTCCTCCCTCCTGCACTTTTTCTTGCTATTTCTTCCTTCCTTGCAGCCTCCCTCCCTCCCTATTTACCCAACCTCTTTAGATTAGCTGGGGGGATCCCATGAATAGCTATATCCAGCATGGGAGCCCTTTTGTGGTGGTGTCTATGACAGCTTCTCAAATTCCCAAATGTGTTCAAGGGTTCACCTTACTGAAACAGATTTGTTCCCAGGAACAGAGAGTGGGTGCATCATGACAGCCTTTGCAATCACAGGAAAAAAGAACAAAAGCCATGGCAAGAGGGGTTCTTTTGTTCTCAGCTTGGGGGAAGCAATTGACTTGTCACTCACACAGCCATCTTTGAGGGTCCATGGAGTGCCCCTGGCCTATTTAGGGAACCAGTAGCCCACAGCAAAGGAGAGTGTAAGCTTTGTTATTAATATTTGCATCCAGATTTCACATTTCATTCAATAAACTTTATATCATCTTTGACCCAGGTGGTTCTGTGTCTTCCTAAGTTTCCTCAAAACTAATCAGGGTGCCTTAGAGCCACAGTAGTTTTGTGCCATTGTTTATTTCATCTGCATTAATATTTGTTGGCTACTTTTTCATTAATAGCAGCCAAGAAAGTTAGAGAGAGAGAGAAATACATTGTAAAACAAATCCAAGAGTGCAGCACAGCAGAAAACGAGTTTATAGGAACAAGAACACTATAAACAGCCACAAACAGAAATAAATCCATCAAGGCCTGGTGAAATAAGTCAGTCTTCCCGTTCTGAGGAACTGGCAATGGAGATACAAGTTAGATAGATGCATGTTGTCAAGTTACACTTTATTTTCCACCACAGAAGATATAATTGCTTAGACATCCTTGTCAAATGCAATATCTGTCAGATTCTCTTACAAGGCTGCAAGTGGCAAATGAGTTCCCAGCATGGAGTCTAACAGGGGGGAAATCAGCAGAAAATATGAAGGGTATAACAGGAATAGTTTGCAGTGTGAGGACCAAATAGAAGTAAAGTGCTTACTGGGAATGCATGCAGGAAACAGAAGTCAATATTAATATGTCTGATATCAGAGCTCATTTCTTCATCCATTACCAGAAACTGATATTCCAGGCTGCACCTACCCCACTGTTGCTGTCAGGTGAGAGTTCCAGCACTTCATAGCCCATCATATGGGGTGAGGCTTTTCTGGGAAGAATTTAGCTATCCTAACATACTGTTTTGTCCCCACCGAGGAACTGCTTTAATGTCATTATCTTTTACGCAGAGCTTCATGGCTGAGTGGAAACCAGAAGCTAGAGTTCCCAAGTCCCAGTCAAGCACTCTGGTCATTACACCATACTGACTCTCAGTAATTTGAGGCTGAGCTTTCTTGGAAGATTCACTGTCTGAGGGTCCTGATCCAGAAACAACAGTCCTTGAAGACAGCAAAGGCAACTCTGAAGAGACATCTGAACTAGGGATGCGTGGGAAAGATGCTCTGGGGTAGGAATCCCTCAGATTCCCTCAGCTCAGCTCCCCAGACTCTAACCCACTTTCTTGCGGCCCTGAGTCTGACTTGGTGCTGAGCACAATGAATGGAAAGTTGCCCACTAAGAACTGAGCCTGCACACATGCTTGTGGGATTTTATGCTGTGGAACCATGTTGGTGGGTTGTGCAAGAGAAGTTCTGCTAGCGTTCCTGAGTGTTTGCAACTTCCTTTCAGCTCCACCCACTTCCTAAGCCAGGGCCAAGCCCAAGGAAGAAGTCTGTCAAACAGAAGAGAACCAGATTCCATGGGATCATCGCAACCCTTGTCAGAACCAGATCTGAGTTCTTTGAACTTCCCAACTTGGATCCCACATTTTTTTCATGGGGGCCTCTGAGAAGTGGAACTAGGATGCCTCTGGTAAGCATTGATACCCTGATGAGCATTCCTCAGCCTGCTTTTCAATACCCCCCCCCCCCCGCTACACACACACACACGGAAAGAAAGTTCAGCAACTACAGAAAAGGACAGTGGCTCTGTAATAGCTACACTTGAGTGCATGGAGCTTCAAGAAAAACTTTCCTTGTCTGGCTGTATAACTCTGCCAGTCACTCCACATCAGTGCTGAGATAACTCATCTGTATTTCACCTGCAAGATTGCTTGCCATGGTTCATATACTGAACCCAAAGTCTCTAGTTATCATTACTGCATCGCATTGATATCCCACCTTTCTTCCTCTTGAAAGAATTTAAGGTGGCTTACAAGATTTTCCTCCCATTTGATCCTCAGAATAACAACCCTGTGAGGTAGGTTAGGTTGAATGTCCATAAATAGGTCAAAGTAACCCAGCAGGTTTCATGGCTGAGTGAGAAAGTGAACCGTCTTCTCCCAGCTCTCAGTTCAACAATCCAACAGTCACCACTGTGCCACCGTGGCTCTCCTACTTGTTAGCATGAATTCACCTCAGCTAGTTGGCAACAGTGATTATGCCTTGATGGAGCACAACACCCAACACATCCTCAGACAAGCCAAAAGGGCATTCCTGAGAAAATGAAAGCTTGATGGTCTGCTATGACACTATGAGTATAGTCACACAGGTAGGAAGAGTTTAATATTGTATTCTTTTAATTTCTTTAAGGTATTTCTATCCCACTTGTTCTTCTAAGTTCTCAAGGTAGTTCACAAAGAAGGACTATCAAATATAAACAAGACCAAAAACCACAATAACCAAACAAAATAGCAAATCAGCAAAGAAAAACAGAAATAAAATTTAAAACCATTAATGCTCCCTCAAGAGAGCAAACTATCCCAGCGTAGTAAAGGTTAGCACATTTTCTTACTTGACAGGAGAATGAAAGACGGACAGGTTAAGGAAACTATGATAATGGGGGCACAAAACTTTGGATATAATATTGAATTAGAAAAATGGCAAAAGCTATGGGAGAGAAATATTAAGGTAACATTAGCAACTTCGTATAAAGAAAACTTGTATAAAATGTTTTATAGATGGTATCTGTTGCCAAATAGATTAGCTAAGACGTTTTCAAATATGTCAAATGGATGTTGGAAATGTAAACATAAATTGGGTACTTTTTATCATATGTGGTGGACCTGCGATAACACGAAAAAGTATTGGATTAAAATACATAAATAGCTTGAGGAAATGTTACAAAAACCTTTAGCTTTTAAACCTGAAGTCTTCATATTAGGCATTATACCTGTGGACATTAGTATACAAGAAATGTATCTGATTTTACATGTAATTACTGCGGCAAGGATTGCATTTGCTCAACACTGGAAAAGTGAAGAACTACCCACCGATGAACTGATTTTAAAAAAGATCTTAGACTGTGCAGAAATGGATAGATTGAGTTTCTCATTGAAGGAGAAAGAAGATACTGACTTCTTTCAAACTTGGTACTCTTTTTATTATTGGCTAGAGAAACGGGACTTCATATAGATTTAAATATGTTTTTAAGTTATCATAAATGGAAAAAAAAATGTGGGGGCTGACCCAGCAGACCCGATGTTTTTGATGACTGATGTTGTTTTTAGTTTTTCTTTGTTTTTAGGATTATAATTTCAAATAGAACTTATTACAAAAGAGCATTTCCAGTCAAGCTTCTATGGAGTACTGGAGCAGCACAACTGAGGGTACTGTTGGATCCAAGCTCCCAAAGATCCATTCAATAACCCAGACAAGCTCATGTTGGCATAGCAAGACCATAGATAGCCAACATGGGAAAAACCCAGAAGTAAGGTCAGATGCCAGTTAAATAAAACAATGAGTAAGCTCACAAAAAACTCCAAGCAGAACTGGGCCAGAAGCCAAGCAAGCTCATGTTGCTCTAATAACGCACAGAGCCAGAACAAATCTTTAATAGAACTTGGCTTTCCTAGAGGCTGCTAGCTTTGTCCACACACTGCATGAGACCTTATCTCTTGAAGGCACTGTGCCTGCTTTGGCAACCTTTGGGACCTGATGTTACAGAGGCAACCAGGGTGTGGTGTTAACTTCACCACCCTCAAAATCTGAGAAGGGCAATAGGACCTCTTCCAGCAGCAGCGTGCCTGGACTTGTGAAGGAATATGCATTGTAAGGTGTGAACCTGACAAGAATGCATTGTATTTGGGAGACATGATTAGCACTGTAGGTATTATAAGCTGGCTTTGAATGCAAAAGTGTGTTTTTGGAATGCAGGCAAAAGAACTTGCTACAGGTAGCTTGGTCCATGTTTGAGAAAAAAGGCAATCTGACTTAGGAGATGGGTCTTCGTAGGGTGCTGCTAAAGTCATCTTGTCAGCCCAGCTGCACTGGGAAGCATGAAATACCGAAGGGATCACTAGATCTGAAGTTTCTGTCTGAATCACCTGGATATATGCATATTAAGAAATTGGTCATGATGTCAGGTAGAAGGTTGTAAATCTGGGATTTTGACCTGCTTGAGCAGAGAGAACCTAGACGAACGAGAACTCCCTCCAAATGCGCTTATGCTAACTCTGTCATTCTCGCCTTAGAATATGAAATGTTGACATTAATGTTAACAGTTACATTGAAAGGAATTTAGATGTTACTTTATTAAGAATGTTTGTTGTTACTATTCCAGCTATTATAACCAACACATATTTAAGGATGTTTGTGATCTGTCTTATTTTGATGAAACTGTTGATCTCTTAGCTTGTTTGAGTCATAAATGCATATTTTTGGTGCTAATGTTATGGCATCTTGCTTGGGAGGTCCTTCAGTGACCTTGTATGTTAATTAGTGAAGATTTAGCTCTGATGATAAGTGGGGTTTGTCCTTAAAGCTTCTGTTGCCTTTTTGGTCATATGAGGCACAGACACACTAGGTAAGGGAGATAAGGGAGACAAGCTGGTCAGTGGGAAGGGAAATGTCACCTGTCTGAATCCCAGCCCTGAGGAGAGCAGGATATTGATGGGAGCTTCTGAATCCATACCTTCTCCTGGGGCTAGGAGGGTTGTATCAGAGGCCTCTTTTCCTCAAGAGAGAAATCAGTACCTCAGCTCATGGCACAATGTGGGTGAAGCATCAGGAAACTGCTCCACTTGTTCCCACAGGGTATGAGCTTGGAGATCAGAAGAGAGCTCTGTAGATAATTTTGGCCTCCATGGCGCAAGTGCTAAAGACCTCATGACTGGGTTACTGCAGCGTTTTCTGTGTGGGGCTGCCCTTAAGACTGGTCTGGAGACTGCAGCTAGTGCAGAATGCAGCAACCCAGCTGTTGCGCAGGGTGCCCCTTCTCAGCATGCAGCTCCTCTTCTGAGAAAACAATACTGGCTGTATATTCACCAGCAGGCCAGGTTTAGGCTTCAGTAGTACAACCTGAGTCCAGGACACTTGAGAGAGGTCACCTTCTCCCTTACCAACCTGCGAGTCCACTGAGATCATCAGATGGCATATGCCTGCTGGCCCTTGCCGATTGAAATCCACCCAGAGAAGAGATTTCTCATCACCTCTAGAAGCCAGGCAGGTGCCAACACTGTATTATTTTCAGCACCTCTTGAACATATTTATACTTCCTGAAATAACCAGTGATGGGTTCATTGCCTTGGTTTTATAGGTGGAGAGATAGCTTCATTCTTCTACTGGATTTGTCTTTTATTGTTCACTGCTTCAGAATCTACAGATGGGAATATGCAGCAATGTTCAGATCTTGTAGGTAAATACATCTTGTGTGTGGGCAGGTACACATAGGAAGAGGTAGTCCTTTGAACACCCTGCTCCATGGACCATATAGTGCTGTCTCCCCCAGCCTGGCACTCTGCAGATGAGTTGTTTTACAAATGCCATTATCCCCAGCCAGTATGTTTTAGAAAGACTGATAGGACTTCAAAGGTCAAACTCAGCACATTGAATTAGGCCCAGAAACAAGTAGGGAGCCCTAACATGTACTGCACCCTTAAGATGTATGGAAATGATTCTCTTACATACATGCATGGGTAAGAGTGTTGCTACCCAGGCAATGCTTCATTTATAGCTTTTATTACTGTTCCGTCTTCTGAATATGGAGACTTTGGAGAGGTGAAAAATGAAAAGCTGGAAAGAATAAAAATAGGGGGAAAAACAGAATCAAATGAAAACCTTGACTGGTTCAGTCCTGGAAGGCTTCCTGGACAAAAGATGTTTTCAGGAGGAAGTAAAAACAGTAAAATCTTGGTGCATGCCTGCCCTCCAGAGGCAGGGAGTTCCAGAGAAATGGAGCTGCCTCACCAAGGGATCTTCTCCAGGTGGATGCAAAGTAGCCCATAGGTCTGTAAGGAAGCAGGATCAGGCCATCTAGGACCTCCATGACCAGGTAGGTTGTTAAGGGAAAAGGTGCTCTCTTGAGTATTCTGGTAACACATTGTCTGGACTTTATTCACTAGTACCAAAACCTTAAGACCCGGCCCCATAGCAAATACTTTCATGAGCAAGATCCAAAGTTTTGTAAATCTTCATGAGTGCGATATTCCTTTCCTACATGGGATCCCTTCTCACCATCCAATTTTGCTTCCACTGTTGTTTCTGGCCTTGATTTCTTCTGTGAATACATGCTGAAGCTGTATTTTCCTACATACATCTCTTTCTAGTACAGTGAACGACAAAGGCATTGTTTAAGATTCATCCACCAGTCTATATTTAGAACTTTTTTCTGATTAAGTTTTGTGACAAAAGAACAAATTGCATTGCTCATCCACATGTAATCCACCACAGAAAAAGCATTTGAAACAAAGGAAGTACAATAAGTGCTGTAATTATATAAAATGCAAACAATCAAATCACATCAAACTATTAGCAAAAACAATTAGTGCTGAATTACAGGGGCCTGACAATTAGTGACAGGTGCAGACATTTTGGAGCCTACCCCAAAATGGTTGCACTTACAGCTTCCCTCCCCTGTATTGGAATGTCAAGAGAAAGAACATATTCTGGGGTTTTCTTTTGTAAAGGCACTGAAATACCTATGTAATTATCTACACTATAGCCATAAGAGGCATTGCCTTCCTCCAGGAAACCCTGGGAATTGTAGTTTTTTGCCAGATAAGTAGCTAGAGATGTCTGATGCAGAGCTCTGTGCATCTCACAGGAACATCATGCCCCAGAGAATTGGATGACATAGAGCTATGACAGCAGAAGTGGTATAAAATTGATGTGTATTAAGATGTTCCCTAATGCATGTGACTGTCTTCCTGTCAGGATGTTGGAATGGATGTACCTGGATAGGAGGCTAAACTGATAAGATCCTAGGGAGGCTGAAAATGGGGCATTGTAAATGTATTCTTTGCGTTAGAACTAAAAAGCGACACACGAGTACATATGGGCACTTGAGGATGAGCAAAGTCAAGAAGCAGTGTGAGAAGCAAGAAATAGATCTGCGCCATGAATGACTGCTTTTAATCCACCAGTTTATCATATTTGCCCACATGGCTTATGATGCGCTTAGAATATAGCAGAAACGTGTTTAGGAAAAAGTGCAATTTACAGAGTTATCTTCTCAAAATAGTAGAAACTACTACAAGAAAATTTCAGGGGGAACAAAGATAACTTTTAGATCTCAAAGCTAATATTTAACTAAGAAGTGTTAGTTTTGCCATAGATTTGATGCTTTTACAGATTTTGAAGAGGTCTCCCTGAATTTTATATGTAAGAATCTGGATTTCATTTGCCTACTTTCCAATTCAACACTTTTGAATATGGGTAGTTTGTCAAACTGACATTTAACTGACATTACCATCTCCCTGCCCCCCCCCCCAAGTTTCTTTTCACACTATTTTGAGTACACAAGGCCTGTGTAGTATCCTCTGCTACAATTCCTAAGGACAAAGAATCCTCTTCAGTCAACCAAATTATGTGGTTAATGCAGTGCATAAGTGTCAAGATTAGGTCTGTGGCCCAGGCACATTTTTTGATTCCAGCCCACTACCCCAGTTGCGACCACCTGTTTTTAATATGCAAGGAGAGTTCAGTGTCAATGGAGGCTGTGCCATGAAAGTACCTTTCACAAAAACTGAAGGAGCGCTTACGTCCATATATGCCCAGCCGCCCCTTGAGATCAGCGGGAGAGGCCCTTCTCCAGGAACCCTCCGGGAAGGAAATTAGGAGGGTGGCTACTCGGAGGAGGGCTTTCTCTGCGGTGGCGCCCAACTTATGGAACACGCTCCCCAGAGAGGTCCGCCTGGCGCCGTCGTTATTTGCTTTTCGGCGCCAGGCGAAAACCTTTTTATTTAAGCGGTATTTTAACTGTTAGTATTAACTGATTTTATCTGGCCAGGGCGGCTTATTTTATATTGTATTTTTTGGATTTTTAATGTTTATATTAATTTATTGTTGTAAGCCGCCCCGAGGCTTTGGCGAATGGGGCGGCATAAAAATGTTTTAATAAATAAATAAATAAATAAAAACCTGTATTTTCCCCACTTGTTTTTTCCTGAGCACCTTCTGTTTCCCTGTCATAGGATATCTTCTTGCATCTACAGTTTCTTCTGCCCAGACATGGGATTATTAAGATACCACATAGCTTGGGTGACATGCATGCACACAAACAAAGGTAGTGATCATCACAGCTGCAAGAGGAATTGATAATCATGCTTCCAGAATATTTATATTGTTTTTAATATTATTCATATGCAAGAGCTAACACTCCACTCTTAAACTCTATCATAAAACACAGAGAAATCAATTAAGTAACAAACAAGCAAGAAAAACCTTCTTACAAACATTGAGATAACATCACAATTGAATTTCCAGGGCATGACTACTATCCTATGTGGTTAGCTGGGAATATGCTCCTTTGATGGACTCAGTGGTGCTTCCTTCTGGGTGGAGAGCTTGTAAAGCACACAAACCTTTAGGAGTCCCATCTAAGAAAAGGAAAGAAGCCTCTGTGAGTTTATCTACTTTATTCTCTGACTTCATGTGTATCATCTGCCACAAATGACACTAAAACTTGAAAGTTCTCCGTCAGCTTCACTGGCTCCCCATTGAAGTCCGGGCCCAATTCAAGGTGTTGGTAATGACCTATAAAGCCCTAAACGGCTTGGGTCCTGGTTACCTGAAGGAGCGCTTACATCCATATTTGCCCAGTCGCCCCCTGAGATCGGCGGGAGAGGCCCTTCTCCGGGAGCCCTCCGTGAGAGAAATTAGGAGGGTGGCTACTCGGAGAAGGGCTTTCTCAGCGGTGGCGCCTAAGTTATGGAATGCGCTCCCCAGAGAGGTCCGCCTGGCGCCGTCGTTATTTGTTTTTCGGCGCCAGGCTAAGACCTTTTTATTTAAGCAACATTTTAAATGCTAAATACAATTGAATTTTATCTGGCCAGGGCGGCTTATTTTATAATGTGAGTTTTAATTAAGATTATTTTATATGGATTTTAACTTGTTTTATCTATGTTGTAAGCCGCCCCGAGGCTTCGGCGAATGGGGCGGCATAAAAATGTTTTAATAAATAAATAAATAAATAAATAAAAGCCTCATTATTACCTCATTTACTTGCCTGAGCAAAGCATCTTTATCAATTACTGTGGTACTACAGCAGATGATATCATTGTTTCTGCTCTCCCCTGTGTGTCTCTCACTGGTAAGTCTGCTGGGAAAAATGAGACAACTGGGAAATTAGTAATCACTAATGTAACTGCTTCCAGATCCTTTTTCCTAAAATGAGGGCATCCTTTTATCTTAAAGGAGCATGTCTCCTTCTAAGCCAATGTTAGCTGTGGGTTAAGCTTATGGGGTTATGGTATTTTACTTGGACATTGCTTTCATCCCCCTTTAATTTTGTATGTTTTAAACTTGTGATACATTAAGTGATTGTTTTTGAAGTTTAAGGGAAAGGTGATGGGCAGAGCTGGTCTAAGGAGCAGTTCAAACACCCTGTACTTTGCTGGCAGGTGCCTAAAGAATGGGAACCAGGATGCCAGTGATCTCCATTTTTCCATGCTTCCTTTCAGTTTTCCATTCAAAGTAATTTTGGGGTGGTGACTGAGAGCAATGGGGGAACAATCCCAAGTCAGTTTTCCCTTTCAAGGTTACCTATGGCCACTGGGATCTTTCAGAATATTCAGTGGTTCACGAGACACTTTATACAGGACTGGCCTCTAAGAAATCCAAGGATGACTATGATACATAAATGACAATAATATTGGAGTAACAACAACAACAGCGGGGAGATATATTTTATGGTTTGAAAACACCCACATAATGTATCTAGAAAGAGGCAGCCAATATGTGGGTAGACTGAGTCACACACACACACATTATAATGTATAATGTAATCTTAGTAATTTTGGACACAAGTCTGATGGCTGCACAGTAAAGCAGGAAGCAGGAAGCAGTAAATTCTTCATCTCAGTATATGACTGAAAGCTTGTACTTATTGGAGCCTGTTACTAAGCGCTTATAGGGGCGTATGGCTTGTTTGTTCAATTGGTTCTAGTGTCTGATTTTGTGGTCTGCTCTCTTGTGACCCTAACACAAGAGAGTACAGTAATTGCACTCTTGGAGGTGCTGCACTGCTTTATCCTCGCAAGCCTATATTGTCTGTTGACATCAGTGCCCGAACAGGATAATTAAACTGCAGCTATGTCAATTTAGAGTACCAGTATAACATAAGATACTAATGTTTGTTAAATGAGGTAAGACACAAATTGAGAAGGAATTAAAGCATTACTCTTCCAGCTCCTACGTGTAGACAATGATGAAGAAAGAGGAAATTAAGCAAGGAAAACATGATTTCTGGCATGCCTCTTCAAAAATTAATGCATAGAAATCGGTTTGCTGGCTAGGATTTAGAAACATAGAAAACAGAGCGAGTCAGAAGAGGCCTCCCGGGCCATCTAGTCTGACCTCCGGCACCAGCCGGCTCTGCTCACAACATGCCCACCATCTGGACGTCCAGCCTATCCTTGAACACCCGCACCGATGGGGCCTCAACGACCTCTCGGGGAAGCCCATTCCACACCCTCGGGGTCCTGACTGTCAGGAGTGCTTCCTGGCATCTAAATGGAACCTTGGCTCCCTGAGCTTTGCTCCGTTGGAGCGCGTCCTGCCTTCCTCTGCAGGGGAGAACAGGTCTCTACCCATCTCCATGTGACATCCCCTCACATACCTGTATGTTGCCAACATATCCCCTCTGAGTCTGCTCCAGGCTGAAGAGACCCAGTTCCCTCAGTCTCGCCTCATACGGCATCCCCTGCAAACCGGCCACCATCCTTGTGGCCCTGCGCTGCACTGACTCCAACCTGGCTATATCCTTTTTGTAATGAGGGGCCCAAAACTGAGCACAATACTCCAGTTGCAGGTGCACCAGAGTCATGTAGAGTGGTAGTAATACCTCTCTTGATCTTGAAGCCACACTTCTGGCTATGCAACCAAGGGTGGCGTTCGCCCTCTTGACCACCGCATCACACTGCTGACTCATGTTTAGCCTGCAGTCAACCAGCACCCCGAGGTCCCTTTCACAAGTGCTGCTCTCCAGCCACTTGTCACCTAACCTGTACTTATGACAGCTATTCCTATGCCCCAAGTGCAAGACCTTGCACTTATCCATATTGAACGCCATCCTCTTGTCTCCTGCCCACTTCCATAGTCTGTCCAGATCCTTTTGGATCTGGAGTACCTGCTCCTCAGTTGTGGCCACTGCGCCAGTTTTAGTGCTGTCTGCAAATTTGATCAGCAGACTGTTCAACCCTTCTTCCATGTCGTTAATGAAAAGATTAAACAGGATCGGCCCCAGGACAGAGCCCTGGGGGACCCTGCTTGTCACTGGCCGCCATCCTGATGATTCCCCGCTAATGGTTACCTTCTGCTTTCGGTCAGTCAACCATGCCCTAATCCACCAGACAGTGCTTTGGCATATCCCAAAACTCCTCAGCTTCTCCACCAGGATATCATGGGGAACTTTGTCAAAGGCCTTGCTGAAATCCAGGTATACCACATCCACTGCATCCCCTCCATCTAGCCATTGCAAAATCTTGTCATAGAATTCCACAAGGTTTGTCCGGCAGGACCTGTTTTTGCGGAAGCCGTGTTGTGTGGCTGCCAGCCTCCCTTCCCTATCTAGCATCACTAGATCTCTCTCTATTATGAGCCTTTCCATTGTTTTTCCTACAATGGACGTAAGGCTAACAGGTCTGTAATTCCCCATGTACTTTCTACTACCCTTTTTGAAAATTGGGACCACTGATGCCACCCTCCAGTCCTCTGGAACTTCACCCGTTCTCCATGAGGTCTCAAAAATGGAGGCCAGTGGGCATGAGAGAACCCCTGCCAACTCTCTAAGTACTCTCTGGTGTAACCTGTCAGGGCCTGGTGCCTTGGTAATGTCCAATGCCCTGAGGAGCCCCTCGACTTCAAGGGGGGTGACTCTAATCTGTGCCCCTAAGTCCCCAGTCCCATCTAATCTCCTATGCGGATATCCCCCGTCCTGCTTTGGGGAGAGCACAGAGGCAAAATAGTCATTTAGCATCTGTGCCTGTTCCCTCATTTCAGTCACTGGATCTCCTTCCTCCTTATTTAGTGGTCCCACCACTTGTCTCCCCTTCCTCTTCCTATTTACATGCGGAAAGAAGCCCTTTTTGTTGCTCTTGATATTCTTGGGCCTCCTCCTCCCGGTATACCCTTTTGTCTATTTCCCCCAATACCCATTTCCTACGGAGGTTCCACTTTCGTCTAATCCCTCTAACCACCTCCTTTCGCATCCATGGCGGCACTCTCCTCCGCCTCCCCACCTTACTGCCTAGAGGTATCGTCAAGGCTTGAGCCTCCAAAACCTCCCTTTTGAGTGCTATCCACCCCTCCTCAACTCGTTTACCTTCCAGTAACCTATCCCAGGAGACTTTCCCCAGTCTGGCCTTCAGCTGGCCAAAGTTGGCCCTCTTGAAGTCCCAGCTTCTAGTGCTTGACCTGCTGCACGTCCCCAGTCCCCTGATCTCAAAGCAAAGGATGGAGTGATCACTTGCATCCAGAGCACCCCTAATCTGTACTTCATCTATCAGCTCCTCCCTATTGGTCAAGACCAAGTCAAGGATGTTCCCCCCCCCCCGTCACTTCTCGGACCCTCTGTGTGAAAAACGCTCCCTCAATAGCTTCTAGGAAGCGATGTGACCTGGCTGTCACCGCCGAGTGAGTCTCCCAAGTAATATTTGGGAGATTGAAATCTCCCATAATTACTGTGTCTCTCCCCCAAGATATCCTTAGAATCTGGCCTGTCAGGACATCATCCAGGGTCTCAAGTTGACCTGGAGGGCGATAACATACCCCCACTGTCAGGTCTCTCTCCCTGCCAAAATCCCTAAGTTTCACCCAGACTGCCTCTACCGAATCCCCATCTGCGCTGCATTCTATCTCACTGCATCCTATCCCTTCCCTGACATATAAAGCCACGCCCCCACCTCTCTTTCCCTTCCTGTCCTTTCTAAAAAGGTGATACCCTTCTATGTTCACATTCCAGACTTGCCTTTCATTCCAACAAATTTCCTTGATTCCCACCAGATCATACCCTCCTATTCCCAGGAGAGCTCCTAGCATTGGTGTACATGCACCTCAACTCCTTCCCACCGCTTCCTTTCCTTGGAGTTCCCAGCCTCCTCCTTCCTCCCATTGTCCCTGATACCTGGCCCCTCTCTGTAGGAGACCTGTCAGTCCCTGCAGTATCTCTAAAACCCTTCTCCCAGAGCCCTAATCCTCCCCCCACACTTGTCCAGTGCAGACATGTTACTGGGGGGCCTGAACCCACCCCCCCGGCTCAGTTTAAAGTCTTCCGGACGAAGCTCGCTAGAGCATCTCCAAAGGACCTTTTCCCCATCCTCGTGAGGTGTAACCCGTCCCTTGCCAGAAGTCCATTGGCAAGAAAATGAGTGCCGTGGTGCTTCTGGCACCACACCCTAAGCCAGTCTTTCACCTCAGAGGCCCTCCTGTCACTTCCTGGCCCAAATCCCCAGACAGGTAATATTGATGAAAAGGCCACTTGGGCCTTCAGCTCCCTGAGTTTCTTCCCCAAGGCCTCAAAGTCCCTGGTGGTCCCAACCACACCCTGCCTGGCCACATTGTTTGTGCCCACATGGGTCACCAGGAGCGGCTGGTGATCCCCGGAGCGAACAAGATGCTCCACTCTGTCCTTCACATGCCGGATGCGTACGCCCAGCAGGCAGCAAACCTCCCTTGTCTCCAGGTTGGGGCGGCACACTGCCGCCTCAGTGCCCCTCAGCAGGGAGTCCCCAACAACAATCATCCACCGCCGTACCTTCCTGGTGCTGGTGGGCAGCTGTGCCCTGGCCCTCGCCTCTCCCGCAGTGGTCCCCTTGCTGCCTGACATCCCAGGCTGGGGGTCCTGCTGATCCCCCGAGGCCTCATCAGCCCCAGCCTCCCCAAGTGGAGAGAACCTGTTTCCCAGCTCCAGATCGGTGCCAGGAGGAGGAGGAGGAGGCCGTGCTGTCCTCCTCCTTCTGTGGGTGACATACCTCCATGTCTCCGCAGCTACTCCTCCCGTGGCCTCTCCCTCAACCCTCTGTCCAGAGGGGGGCTGCTCTGGGGGGGCCTGGAGTGCTCCGTCGGCCCTCAGGCACCTCACCTCCTCTTCTAGCAGGGTCACCAACTTGCACCGAGGGCAAGTGTATCCCTGCCTCTCCTGGGGGAGAAGGGCAAACATGCCGCAGCTCTCGCAGCGGACAGCAACACCCGTGACTCCCGCCAAGGCCATCTCCTGGCCTGCCATTGGTATCCCTTCCGAGACCTCACCTTGGTCCCCTGCCTTGTTAGCTCTGTAGTTCCTCTCACTCGCCCAGTTATCCCAGACGAAAACCCACTTGCGCACACACACACAAGGATAAAATAAACTTAAATTTAAATTGGAAGAAAAACAAAGCAAAGCACAGCACAGCACTGCACAAACAAAACAAACAAACAAACAATCAAACCTCTGTGTCTCAGGGAAGGGAGTGTCTGGACAGCCCGGGCCGCAGACTAGGGACGATGCCCCGCCCCTCTGCTCCCTCCTGGCCCCTCTAGCCTCTCTGGCCCCGCCCCCTTCCTCTCTGCTGCTCCTGGCCCTCCGCTCCCCCGCCCAGCTCCTCCCTTGCCTTCGCCAATTCCCTGGCCTCTCAGCACTTTCTCCCGGCCTGTGCCTCTGCTGCTCTGCCAAGAGGCCAGAGCCAAAAGCGCTTGCTGTGGCTGAGCGCGGCCTTATCAGTCCCTCAGGCCGGTGGCCCCACCTGTCCGCTTCCTCCTGGCCCCTCTAGCCTCTCTGGCCCCACCCCCTCCCTCTCCGCTGCTCCTGGCCCTCTGCTCCCCTGCCCAGCTCCTACCTTGCCTTCACCAGTCCCCTGGCCACTCAGCACTCTCAGCCTGTGCCTCTGCTGCTCTGCCATTTAAACTCATGAGCAACAGCATTTACAGTAGATCAGAACAGAAGGATTAAATAGGTGCCTAAAAGGAGAGAGAAGCTTAGCCCAGTCTGAAGACTGATCTATTCAGCCTTGTATCAGGTTCTATTCTGTCCTTCAGTTCAAAAGAAGTGTGTTAAATAATAAAAAGGGCTGAGTGTTGCTGAGTTAATTAACACCTCCAGTGGGACTGAAAATATTGCCCTAGCCAGTTCAAATGAACAGAATCAGATGTTTAAGTCTGCAGTTTCATGCTGGATTCTCCCTTTGAAATTTTTTAGGATAATTAAAATTTTTCAGATAGTAGCATAATGTCTAGGGATACTGAAATGCTCCCCACCTCCACTGGTTTCTGAATGCTACCCATTCTAATATCAACATTATTTCAGTATTTTCCATAAAATCTGGCCTCTTTGTCCTATGTTGAAGGCAGCCTACCTTGGACAATGATACTTCCTTCTCACAGGACTTGGATGCTATTACAAGAAGTGTCTGTATAAAGCAGACTGTAAACTTTATAAGTCTGTAAGCAAACTTATAACTTCATAAGTCTGTAAGCAGATTTATAACTCAGTAAACTTTATCAGCAGCTTGGTAAAATTTACTGAGTTATAAGCAGATCATTCCCTAGCTGAGCAACCAAAAGTATGAAGCAGTAGAACAAATCAGACCAGGCTTCTAAAAGAATGAAACCACCACCATTACTCAATATACTGAACATGCTAGTCTTTTTATATTCATGACACCCTAATAAAATGGATACTAATTTGCCTCACCCTGGTTGGGAGGCAACATTTCCCATGCTTGTGGTCCCTGTTTGCAGCCAGAGCTGTTGATTCACTCAGTGTCTTCATTGTCATGCCTATTTTATCTCTTTTACTTATAACATTTATATAGTAACTTTTTACTGCAAGAAAAAAAACCAAGGAGGCCTGCCCTTGATTACTGACATCCTAGTCTAAAACAGTGATTGACCCTCAATAATGAGGTGCCCCAGAGAAACACAATGTGGTCTGAATTTTCTGGACCTAAGCTGGGTCACACTTGTCAGAAATACAGGAATGTAGAAAGTGACTTAGTACTAGGTCGGCCTATTTGTCCTTCCAACCCAGCATTATTTTTAAAGGGAGTAAAGGACTCTTTCATGACACAGTTGAAATTTTTTTGCTCAGAATGGACTGTCACTGAACAAATGAATAAATGACCTCTTATCCTTCAGTAAAGGCAGTTCTTTGCTGTACTCAGTTGAGGATGTACCTTGAATATTAGAATTGGCATGAATACTTGCACTTCAAAGATCACATGGATTATTTTTGCTGAGGGGATTTGGAGGAAGGCTCACATTATGTTTTCACATTGCCTTACATGTGTAGCTACATGTGCAATGTTCCGTGGACTCTTGAGGAAGGCACTGTGGGATTGGATTTCTGATAAATCCTACATAATGTTTTGGGAAAATTCAGTCAAATAGTTCACTAACTCTGCATGGTAGTTCCTTTCCAATCATGGTCTATTGGGTTTGATAAAAGCTACCCATCTGACTGTTTCATTGGCAACTGGGTGTTTGTTTCTTTCAAAAAGGGTTTCATGGCTTTTGAGGCCCTTATTCAGCATTATTATTCCATATATGTCAATAAAGGATCATTACTACATATATTAATTTGGAGTGCATATTCCCAAATGATAACAAAAACCTGAAGGATAATAAATGTGGAAAGAGCCAGTACTTAGGAAAAAACACCTCCTTCTTATTATTACATTGCATTCATATTCTGCCTTTTTTGCTCTTCTAGGGAAGCTGAGGCAGCTTGCATAGCTCCATGTTATCTTCAAAACAAGAACCTTATGAGGTAAGTTGGGTTGAGAGTTGAGAATAGGCCCAAAGCCATCCAGTGAGTTCATGGCCAAATTGGACTACAGCCCAAATCTCCCAGGTCCCCAGTGTAACATTTGTACCACCATGCTACACTGGCGCTCTAAAAAAATGGAATGAAAACTCAAACATTTTGATAATGTGGAGAGATAGGCAAAGTAGGCAAATAACAAGAACTAAACCCAAGATCAGCTAACTGGCAGTACTTTCAAAAAGGCTTCATATTGTAACATATCTGACTGAACATAAGTTTAATAGCAGGGCAGTCTAGACTCAGGTTCCCCAGGTGGCCCCAGCCCCGTCCTCAGGCCACACCCCCTTTCCCCAGACCACTCGTGGTTCGGTGGATTCCCAGCTTTTGTGCAGCTTTCCCCATGTTTCAAAAGGTGAGATGCCTCTTCAAGGCTTAGTTGCTGGCAAAATAAGCTTTAAGGCTCAACTTCTTTGGATAAAATGGTCTGAAAGATCACTTCCAAAACTGATTTATCAGTTAAGACTCACAGCTTACCCTATCAAGGAATACAGATGCTATTTTATACCAGACAACTAGATTGCTGTATGTAAAGTGCTGGCAAACTAATTGAATAAAGGAAGACAAAGAGCTTGACAAAACAATAAGAACTTTTGAATAGGGATTTAGAATTATTACATTGGGATTAGTTAGTGTCACAATGAGGCGATAGACACAGGAGGAAAAAATAATAAAACTATAGTATAGATATCTGTGAACAACATTTATTAATATCTGGAGACTGTGGAATTCCTTGAGCCTGTCAGTGAGATTGGGGGGATTTGTCGAAGGCATAATGAAAACTCTGATGAGTCACCGTAGGGATGTTGCTTCTGAAATGTGAATAGCCAAGTGAAGGCTCATTAGGAAATTGTCCCTTTATGTTTGCAAATTCAAGCATATTTAGTTTTCGTGAATGTGTCTAGAATTAATATATTTTCAGCTCTTTAGCTGCACACAAAGTTTATTGAGGGCTATATTGCATCTGCAATGACTTTCTGGTGACTTTCGCTGTCCTTAATAGGATTTGATTTGCAGGAAATCACCACCCACCTGAGAATATTTCCTCCACTTCTGGGGAGGTGTCGTGAGCTATCTAAACTACTTAATTTCAGGGTGGGAAGGTACCAGCGTGTCTCTGAGTTCAAGAACGTAAGACTCAAAAAATGATGATGAAGTGATGATACTTCCCTTTCAAAGATCACATTGCTGAGATGAATCAAGCTTTTCCTCATTGTACACTCAAAAAGCAAACATGGCTCAGATTAAAAATGTTCTCAGGATGATCACTGCTTGTTTGTTTAACACTCTGTGCTGGAGGCAGGCAATCTTGCTAGTTTCTGAAAGATGCATGCTTTCCACCTCCCGCTTGAAGAAAGTCCCTTTTAGCATGTGCTTGTATGTGTTCTCCCCCTGGTTCCCCACTTGCTTCATTGTTCCTCAAATGCCCTTTTATCCCCGTTTTTATAAATCTCCTCCCCTCCTGTGACAAGGCCAGCAAGCCAAAACAGTTTCGCCATGCTGTGTTTTCTACTCTGGTAGTGACCAGAAGCAGTTGGGGTAGAAGGAAGATCCTCAGCCATTTTGGACTTAAACTCCCAGCATCCCTGACCGTTGGCCCTGGTGGCTGGTTCAGATGGTCTGTACAGTCACTTCCAAATTGGATTTATTTTATCACCTAAGACTGCAGCTTACCCTATTAAGGAATACAGATTCTATTTTCCCTATCACTACCTACCTATCCATTTAGGTATTTTTCTATTGGTACACTGAGCCCACAGTCTTCCTTGCCATGAACTAGGATCCTAATAGTAAGCACCTAGACCAAAAAGCACAGTCCAGGGATGAGCATAATTGGAAGTCACCTCTGTAATGCCTGGAGCAGCCCCTCTCCATCTCAAAATGTTTCCAGCAGGGTGGTAAAGCTTGTATCTAATGCACCTGCCTACATCTGTTTTCCCCCAGTATCTGCTTACCAAAGGGAAAATAAGAAAGCAATAAGCCATCATGTTCAAGATTGCTTATCATAATCATTAGCATGCTTGTATAAAAAAGGGAAAACAAATCTAAGAACCAGAAACTGATCAAAGTAAAAGTGTAGAAGATTTACAGGAAACTGGTTGGCCTTGCCTGCAGCAGCAGTCTTTTTGCTGGATGATCCCACGGCAGAGGCTCCGGCTAGCTTTTCTGCCCTGCCTGCTTCCAGAGTCCATGGACAGAAATGACTCCCACTTTCCCCATCTGTCGAAAGGGAATAAATGCATCTTGATTCTGGGCTTACACAGAAAAAAATAAAGATGACAAAGTGCTCTAATACAAATGTTTAATATAGCCATGAGAAGGACCCATGTAGCAGTTCAAAGCAAATATGTGTTTTTTCTATCACAAGGTAATAATACGTCCAGTGTAAACAAAATTTCAAATCAGATGGCTTTGGCCAATAGCTTCTTATTCTCAATTCCAAAGACACAGGGTTGCTTTCAGACTTTGCATTAGCAGGAAAATGGCATCTGCCATCCTTTCCCCTTGCACCACCATCATCCTTGACTTCTAGCGTGCTTACTGTACAATGTTTATCAATTACTTCCATGAAGTAAAAATCTATGAGCAGGGATTGGCAACTTTGTCGATTTCATTTTTATCCTTTATCTGATTTTTTTAAACCTCATGTTCCAATTCTATATATGAATAATTTTGTGCTTTTGGGTAAATTTGTATGTAAAGAAAGGCTGAAATGAAATTCTCACTCATTTCCTCTCACCAGTTCCAATAGCTATAGCTGTTTCCAGCACAGAGATGATGATATACCTGTCTGTCATACAGGTGTTAAAACAGAGGACCCTATCAGAAAAGAAAGAACTGGCAACTCTGATTTGTTATTAGAGTAGAATGCACAGGGATTCAAAGTCAGACTTTAAAGAACTAAGCTGTCATGAAGCAGGATCCTGAATTTTCAGATTTTCAATCTGGGGGATCCTGATCCCTAAAACACTAAACCAGACCAAGTACCTTTAAGAGAAAAGGCCTCATTCTGTCTGGAGCTGGGGACAAGCAGCCTAAAAGAAGCCAAATCTATACATTAGGCTCTGGTTGAAGTACTCCTTGTCAGAGCAACTTTCAAACTTGCCTGGCTCCCCACCCTAGCATAAGAGGGAGCTCTCCAAGGTGCTAACCTATCCCTGCTACCGCCTCCTGAAACCTGTGTTGCCCCAACCCTTGGTACACACCCTACCTATAGTGGAACCCCATAATCCAGACTTCACCAGCACCCAGTAACATAACCCCTCATTACAACAGAGGCCAAATAGATCATAAGCACTCAAAGCCCTAGGCTGAGTTGGACCAATCTATCAATTTGGAGGGGAGGGGTCAATCTCAAATTCCTTCCATCCCAATTATAACACCCCCCCCCCCCGAATGTTCTTCTAAGAAACAAACTGAACAATTCTTACCCATCCCTGTCCATGAGTCTTGTCCTGTACTAAATCTTACAGCCATTTTGGGGAGATATGAGGCATTAGAACATCCTCTTTCCTTTCAGAAGCAGAGAAGCAGAACCACTTCAGGCTCTTATGTGTTTTGATGCAAAAGTGAGACACATTATGTGTTGTACTCACTGGATAGTAGATGAGCAAATTTCCCTGTTGTCAAATAACGGTTGTTTCTCTACCTTGAAAGGCAATGTAATACCCAGACATTCAGGGTGATCATAAGGGATCAAAGCAAGCATATGCAAAGTGGTGTTAGCATATCCTTCTGTGAGCTCAGTCTGTACACTTTGGGAACCATGATGCTAGCTGTATACTAGAACAGGCCCATATGCAAAATACACTAACAGACTTCTTGTCTGTGAATACATACATACTCCTGTGCATCCTTCTTACATTTTAGCACATCAAGCCAGGATTCTGCCGGTCTGCAGGCACAACCAGGGAGACTAAAGGCAGCCTCCCTCTGGCCAAGCCAGCAGGATTTGTGCTATAATGATCTCATTGAAGGTCATTTGTTGCTTGCTTAAAGGCCAACCAATTTGAAGTCCACATGTAGTAGAGGGACAATGAACAAACCTACACAACCAGCTAGCGCTGAACTGGTACCAACTGTAGCCGGTTGCACTGGGGGTGGGGAGATGATCATAGGGAGTGAAACATTTCAATAGGATATTCCAAAGCAATCTGGGCCATGCACGGAAGCAGATACAGGTGTGCCGGACCCCTAAAGAGCGCAGGAAGCACTGTTTGCAGCTTTGCACAGTGGGGCCAGCTGCCCATCTACAGGCAAATGGAAATAATTACCTTCATATAGTGCAATTAGAAACTCTGGCAGTGCTTTCTGAATCTTCCTTGACTCTAGTAGACTGATCACTCTGGATGATGTGGACAAAAGGTCAGTTCGAGAACTAGTATTTCTTTTTAAAGATAAAAGTGAAGGAGGATAATGGAGAAGATTGGTCTGACCAAACTTTTGCACAAGCCCAAATCTGCAGCAGAGCCCCAGCAGTGCTTATTTGTGTGTAGTTTGTCCAGCACCTGATTTCAGCCAGCAACAGGTGCCAAAAGCCCACACAAAAGCTGTTTTGCTAATTTCCAGCCAAGAAGTGGGAAAAAGACTCTTTTGTGTGGTTTTTGCTTTGTTTGCTTCTTTAAAGCAAAGGAGGTTCAGAATGTTCTTGTTTCAAAATACAGAGAGTCTTAACAACCTGCTAGCATTGCTGATCATCCTGCATGGCGGTGACAGTGAAGTGAAAGAACAGGTTGGGACCGCAAAGAATTGCGCACATGAATTAAGAATTCCTTGGAAATTGGGAGATGAGCTATTAGAAAGGTCTGGTCTCCGGGGCAGGATTTGCTGTATTTCAGACACTGGAAGCTCCTTGGATCAAAGCACTGAAGCTTTTATTGAAGAAAAGGGCACAATGGATAGAAGTGATTTTGCTTGTCATAGACTTTCACATAATACTGCAATACTCACAATATCACCCAAGTATAAGAATTACCTTCTGGACCAGAGCCAAAGGTTAATCTTGTCTGGTGCTCTCTCTCATGTTGACTGGCCAGATGAAAATACTTAACCCTGTACAGTGCTTAGGAGTGTTCAGCACATCTGGCAAACTTTATCAAGATAGATAATTAGTTAGGCAAACCTCTCCCCATCCACTTTCTCCAGGCCATCCATAATTATCTGTATGGATAATACATGTAGAGGACTTTGACAGTGCCTCTCTCATTAAGCTAGAACCTGATGTTATCCCATGAAGCTGAATGATGGGAGATTTCAAACAGAGAAAAGGAAATACTTCTTCACATGGTGCAGAGTTAAACTGGATTTGCCTGCATGAGCTGTGATAGCTTTAAAGGGGAATGAGAAATATCAAAGATCAAGACAAGAGGGCCAGTCACAAATTTAGAAGGAAATTGAAATGGAACGAAAGTGCATATTGACGTATTTGAGAAGACTGTGGCAAGACACTTGGGTGCCTTATTTATTCTGTGGCCCAGATGCTACCGATGGCTATTTCAAGGCCCTGATTTGTTTTTGATGACTCTGACTTGTTATATTGAAACTGGACTAGGTTTCAAACTAGAGGGCCATTCTTCGTCAGCCTGCAGACAAAGGACTGTTTTCTGAAATGGTAGTCTAAGGTCTTCTAGCCAGGCTGGCAATGGTTCTCTATGTCAGCTGTTGGAAAACACAAACTGGAGGATGCTGCTCTCCTCATATTCTGCTGTGGGCTGTGCATCTCATTGGCCGCTGTGGGACCAGGTAGGCTTTTGCTTTAAGCAGCGCAGCTCTTGTTATCTTCTTAATCCTTATAACAACCCCATAAATAAGGTATTAGCTGCAGAGGGGTGTGCCTGCCCTGAGGGAGCAAGTGGCTTGTCAAGACCTTGCCCAGAAACAGACTGCATTTGGGGCTTCCTGATAAACAGGAAGCAGATTGCATCTGGGGCTTCCTGACCACCTGAGGACCTCAGCAGCAGGGAAGAGCTGCTCACACCTGGCATCTTGTGCCTGCAACTGAATGTGGACGTCCTCCATTCAGAGCCATTGGCATTTCTCCCATCCTTTTAAAAAGCCACGTATGGTGCGCACTTCCTCTCTCAGAGAGCAATCCTATGGCCCCTAGGCATCACCCAAGGGGCAATAGGAGAATGCAGATCCCAAGGTCTAAGACCAGAAACAGATCTCCGACCTCAGGGTTAGAAATGTGCCTCAGCTCTATCACACAATCCCCTCTCACAGCTGATGTGGGAAGGACTGCACTGACTGTCCCCATGGGGTCAGGAAATTCTTCTCCATGAAGGGAGCAGAAGGATGAAAATGGGTGTTTAGCAAAAATGCAGAGGTGGAGGAAAGGGGAGCTGGAGATTGTCTCCACAGGTCCTTCCGCTCCACGTTGGATTCTTGGAAGGCTCTGAGTTTCATCAGTGTGGAGGGTGAAAATCAATAGGGCTGCACTCATGAAGGAGGAGGAGGAGGAGGAGGAGGAGGAGGAGGAGGAGATGGGAGATGTATTCCTACAAATAATGATTCCTGATCTGGCAAATGCTGTGCAGAAGAGAGGAGAAATACTATATCTTGCAGTAATGAAAGCTTTGATGAAGCCAAGAAAACATGTCTCTGATCTGGCCTGTGATTTGCAGCATTGGAAAATACAGCACATGTCCCCAAAATAACCCAAGACTGTTTGAAAGCTGATGAGTATCTACACTGAGTTTCTGCCAACATGAAGAGAGGTGGCATAAGCACATGTTCACATTAAAAACCCCATGAAGAAATGGGCTGGGAATTCTGTGAAATCACTTGTGCTACTGGCTTTGCTGGATGGATTACAGCACGGAATCAAAAAGCCTCTGTTGTTTCCAAACTGGGGTACATAATCAGAGTCCAGCAGGGCTCTGATCCCACCAGGCCTGCCCAGAGGGACAGAAATCCTGACACACCCAAGGATGCGATCAGTGTTGTGACTTCCCCGCTGCAGCCTGCCTGGCCCTCCTCCTCCTCCTGAGTTGCATGCAGGAGTGCTTAAAGGGGCTTCATGTGTGCTGGGCAGATCCCAGCAGGGTGGGAGCCCCACTGTTCCTCAACTGCAATAATATTTCTCTCGGCATCTGTCCGTGCCTGGAAGCCACCGTGGCCTGGTAGAACAGGAGACGCACGCCTGTTCAGGAACAGAACCCAGCACAGAATTCACTGAGTCCTGGTCAAATTCCAGCTTGTGTTCCAGTGGGTCCAACCAGGATATCTGCTGCTGGATTTTAGGTATGTACATGGACACACAGTCCAGTGTTCCTCTCCACCAGACTTCATTGCCATACTGGTGAAACTGGCACAGAACCAGGCAGGACAGTGGTGGCTGCTTGCAACAAAGTGTTGCAGCATGGAGCACTCCTGTTCGGGGTTTGAGACTGTCAGCTGGCCATGCTGTCTTCTAGGACTCTCCATTCCTTTTCTCCTCCTGCCCAGGTTTAATCAGTGTGGTGCAGTGGTGAAGAGCATGGGACTGGGACTCAGACGACCTGGGTTCGAGTCCCCGCTCTGCCATGGAGCCAACTGGGTGACTTTGGGCCAGTCACACACTCTCAGCCCAACCTACCTCACAGGGTTGTTGTGGGGATAAGATGGAGGAGAATGATGTAAGCTGCCTTGAGCCCCTTGTAGGAAAAAGGCAGGATATAAATCCAAAAATAAATAAATAAAATAAATAAATAATCACCCCACTCAGAAGAGTCAACCAGCATGTTGGGTAGAGTGGCCAGCTGTCCTGCTTTACAGAGCACAGTCCTCTATTTGAAGGTGTCTGTCTGGTCCACAACTGAGTTAAAGTGAAAGAACCATAAGGGATTTGGGCTGCTCATGACTGCTCAGCACCTGGATACCATTTCTACGTTTCTACCTGTATAGCAGCATATGCAAATTGCTGCATGTGTCATGCAAATCAGTGCTCTTTTTCGTCCTTTCTGTTGGTGATGTCCTCCTTCTTCATTGGGTGATGCATAAATAGTGCTTGAATTGCTGAGTTCATTGTCAGTGTATAAGTTAATTAATTAATTAATTAATTAAAAGCTTTTATATACTGTCCTCTACAAGCGTCTTGCTTTAGAATAAAAGCAAGACAAAACAAAATAAAATAAAGCACAGATGAGCACGTGTGTAACTTTTACCAATTTGTTTGGGGCCTGTCTCAAAAAATATCAACTACTTATTGGAGTGACCATGGGTCAATCATACTTTCAATCAACCTAACCTACCTTACAGGGTTGTTGTGATGCTCAGCTGGAGTAGGGAGGAAACATGTATGCCTCTTTGGACTTCTTGCGGGGGGAAAATGGAATTTAGATGTACTTAGCATTTTTTTTTAATAATCTGGTCAATGCTGTTGCTTAGTGCTGAATTCCTTTAGCTTAGTAATACAGAAAGAATAAACAAAAGGACAGCACAAATTTTCAGACTGTTTACATTAGTTTTATTTCAATTTTATTAAATCAAAGCAAAAGTAAACATAAAATATCAAAAGAATAAAATAAAATATTACATTTTCTTACATGAAATTGAACAAATAAGTTACTATTTCTACTATTGATCCCTAAATATTTTATATAAAACAAAATATACTACTGCTTATAAACATTGCCGCACACAAGTTTCTACAAGGGCAGACCAAATATCCATGCCTTTGTCCATTCATAGGCTATACCTTCAGACCACATTTTCAAAATTGAAAGCATTTAGACCTAAACTGCATTATTGGATGCAGCCATTGTGAATTTTTCAGCTGTCAAAAAGACTTGGGAAATCCATTTACATTGACCTTTCATTAGGCTCCAAGAAGCAAGTAGATAATTAAGGAGAAATGTACATTGGTACTTATTAAAGACTTTTCCAACACAACATTTACCTGCAGTACTACCTCCTGCCCAAAAGAGGCAGTTCTTGGGCACTGTCAAAAATGGGTAAGAAACATATATTGGTGGTATTACACCTTTACAGAGAGCTAATTTAGATAAGCTCTTGTTTACAGATGTTGCGACCACAGGGTACAGACTGGTTTTGCTGCAGAAGACGTAACCTAAGAGGCCAAGTGATCCTTCAAGATGGATGCCAATGCAGTGATCCATTAATTAGGCAGCATCAGACAATCCAATTCTTGCTTAAAACACAGTGTGTCATATTTAGTCACGGGTAATAAGCATTTATCAACCTAGATCGGGGGCTGACAACCTTAAACACTCAAAGAGCCATTTGGACCTGTTTCCCACAGAAAAGAAAACACCGGGAGCCGCAAAACCCTTTTGACATCTAAAATGGAGATAATACTGCATATATTGTTTCTTACCTTCGTGCTATGTATAAAAAAACTATAGTGTGTTGCATTTTTGAAATCAATGAACTGCTACAGAGAAAACAATTTTTTATTTCTGCATGCAACAAAAACATTTTGAACTCTGAAAAAAAAGACACTGGGTTGAAGGTTACTTTCAAATAAAATGGAATTTGCAGACTTAATCCACTTCTTGAGATGATTTTTGCTCAGATCAACCTTCCGCATCAGTTCCGAAATGGCTTTTTCTCTCTCATCTCCATCCGGATAGTTTTCAGCAAAGGCTGTGTGTTTATTCTGGAAATGTCTTGCAACATTTGACTTTTTGTTTTTTGCCAATTTCTCACCACATATTAAGCGTACTGGTAAACCAGTCTCGTCAGCAGTGAAAGCAAATGAATCTGCCCACGTACCATTAAACACTCTGTTTTCTTCTGAAACTTTTCTTTTCTTGGATTTATCCATGGTTGGCCTACTGGGGGTCGAAAAGCTCAATGAATCGTGAGCCGGAGGGTGTCACACATTGGGGGTTGTGACGCATATCTTGAGCGACAAGGAGCTGCAGCAGAGGGATGAAAGAGCCACATGTGGCTCTGGAGCCACGGGTTGCCGACCCCTAACCCAGATAATGGATCGATATATCTGGTCAACCTTAATTTGAGGGAAGCTTGGGTGGTCGCATCTGGAAAAAAGGCCTTTTCAGTGGCTGCCTCCCATTTATGTAAGCTTCCCACTGAGGCCCAACTGGCACTAGCTTTATGATCTTTTCAGCACCAGATAAAGACTGTCCTCTACTGCAGGGTATTTAATTGGTTACTGGAGCTTGCTGGTTGTTAGAGTTTAATATGGTGTTTTCCACTTATTATAACATTTTTCCTGTTTTAAATTTTGTATTATTAACTGTATTGTTATGATATTTTAACATGCTTTAATGGTGCATATTATATATATATTAATGTGTTGTTGTGAACCACCCAGAGAACTTCAGCTCTAGAAATCAAGTTAATTCATTAATTAAAATAATCCCAACAATGTATGTGACTCTGAAGCTGCAAAAATGGCAAGGGCAAGATTAGATTCTAGCATATATTTCAATTGTACACATTCCCTTTCAGCCATAGCTGACAAATCATATTTAGCATGCAAAGCAGAAAATGGGAGAAAGTTTTCATCAGCATCCGCTAGCTGATCCAAATTAATTAATCTATGAAACGCCGTGACTTTGGACCAAATCCTTTTAGCATAGTAATGTCGAAACAATAAACATAAGGGGATGGCAAAGTGTTGGATTGTGTGTATGTGCTGATGTGCCTTTGGCAATTCACATGGTGCATACGCTGGGAGACCACTTCATGCATGCCCTCTCCCATGGCAGCCGTAGATGAGTGTACGGGTGACACAGACTTGCATTTTCCAGGGACAATTCCCATGGGGACCTTTACAGGAAGAAGAAGAGGAGGAGGAGCATCACTTTTCTAGTGCCACCCTTTAATTTTGTCCAAGTGCAGCCTGAATTGAAATAATTCCATAGGATCAAGTGGCCAGCATTTTCCTGGATGGTTCTACCAGGCTGGGGATGAGGAATTGCTCAGGGCTGCATGTGTGAATGTGCCCCAGTAAAACAAATAAAAACTTTCACTGCGCATAGAACATTATCAAGTCAGGGAGAAAACTAGGCCAGATTGTATCTACTATCATCTCTGTGCAAGGAGTTTTACTTCATAGAGGAATGTTCAAATGTTTTGTCCAACTACAGTCTTCACCATTTGATAACTGAAAATGGCCTCCCTCTTAGCCACATAATACCCTGTGATAGAATTTTATAGAAAAAATAAATTTCTGCCTAGTTCTAACTTAGATGGGGGGGAAACTACAACATTTTGGTGATACTTCCACTCACTTGCAAGTACAGAGAGAAAAGGAGCTCAAGAAGCATTTGTCAACATCAAACGGGGATATTGCCGGAGGGGACAATGTTCTTTTCATGTTCTTAAAAGGCTACTCCAGCAGAAGAGACAATTAAAAACTATTAAAGGAGTGGGACTCTTGAAAGCTATTCATGGATAGATTTCTTCCCTCCAGCAGCTCTGCTTTGGCACATGGCTGAAATCATTCTGTTAGGGATGAAGCATAAAGATGCACATCAGGTGCTTAAAGATTTACCTTTGGGACTGAGAAGAAACATTTTCTATTAGTATGAAACCACTTAGAATTCCTGATCGAAGCAAGCAGTGGAGAGTTGTTTCGTCCACTCTCTGACAACCCACTCTCTAAAAGGCTTCTGGACCAGGGCCAATGTCAAGGGCAGGTATGGTTGGGGCCCTGCTGAGGCCTGCCCATTGCTCTTGCTCATCCTCTAGGCCACCTGCTTGTTCATCTGCCTGGTGCTCTGGCCAAGACAGTGGTGGTGAAGGTGACGGTGGCAAGGAGGAGCAGCAGCAGCAGGTACCACTGCCTTCTTGCTCACCTCTCCTCTGCCTGCTAAGTGAGCAAGTGGAACTGATGGTGAGCAAGGAGGGAGCTGCTGCTGCTGCTGCTGCTGCTGCCAATTAAGTACCTTCACTGAGGAAGGGGGGTCCACTGGGGCTGTCTTATCCAGCTCCATCAAAAACCTGGAACCAGCACTGATCTGGGCTATAAACCTTATTCCACAGTATTTTAAGAAAGCAGGCTTAAATCAACATTAGATTGCATGAGTGACACATGTCGCAGTGCTCCTGTCCAGGATTCCAGCCAGCCAGCCAGGCTTGCCGTATCCTAAGATACGCCATCGCATTCCTGCCTTCTGGCTGCCCAGCTGCAGCAGCGAACACTCTGCACCCTGCAGCCCCTGAACATATTCAATCCTCATCAGAGGTTTTAGGATGGCCCTGCCACACAGAACTGCGTTTAGGAGTATTTTTCCTAAAATTATTATTATACTTACGCCAACCCTGTGTGTATGGTGCCAATTTGGTTACATAAAGACCCACACTAGGGAAACAAGTTTGGTTTTTTTTAGATAGGATTGCTTTGTACTGCTAATGACACAGCTCTTAAACCTGCCTTGATATCCAGAATATCCCTACACAACAGCAATGCAAAGGATAATTTAAACTCACACGTGAAGTGCCAAATGTTGCTTCTTCCCTGTTACAATATATAACAAGGTATAGATATTTCAGTACTTATATGGTGACTACTCACAAGAAGCAGGTGTTGATTTCTGAAACTGGGAACAGTCTGAGCTAACGCAGTGGTTCCTAGATTTGCTGTTGATCTGTATCCAAAGCATGCCACCTTTAGGATGCAAGTTCCCTAGGAAGCTTGCATAGCAAGGAACTTTTGCCCTGATGTACAGCTTGTGCTTTGCCTGTTGGCATCTGGTTGACTCCAGAAAAAGAGAATGCTGTTCAGAATAAGCTTTTGGGCTTTATCCAGCATATTCTTATGCTGTTACGAGTGCGCACTGGTGTGGCAAGCCATTAGGAGGGCACTTCAGCTTCTCAGAAAGCTGATTCAGTACCCACCATTTCTGCCTTTCTGTCAATATGGATAATACTCCACAGACAGAAATCCAATCTGTCACACCTCACCTATCAAAATCACTTAGGGGAAATGAGTGCAAAAAAGTATATCCTAATCCAATTAGCAATTTGCCTAGAATTAGAGGCTTATTTGATTCAAATGTCACACTCTCCTTTTGCAAATTGTTTCACATCAGCAGACCATTAATAAAAGTTGCTCTGCAGTGGGTGCCACATATTTTATTCATTGTTATCGCCATCTATTTCCATAGACTTCTAGTGCAATTTTATTTAAGGGTCAAGGGAAAAAATAGGCCCATTTTATAATGGATGCTGAGGCTAAGAGCTAATTAATAGGGCTGTAGGCTTGAAATCAGGAAAATAGATATTATATAGATATCTTTGCTCCCCATTCTACCTGAGCCTCAGCACAGTCCTTATAATGCAGGATTGTTCTTGGCAAAGAAGGGTCACCTGACTCCAAGTATTTTGACTGGATCGCCTAGGTTCAGTATATTGCTTGTAGCCAGACTGCTTGGAATGAGGGGATACCTAGAACCCAAATCTGTCTTCCTCAGGGCTAAACCAAAGCATCTGGGCTTCCCCAGATGGTCACTCCCCCTTCCTCTGGCCTCATCTCCCATTTCCCTTCCTACCAACTATTTGGTAGTTTCTTGACTTTAGTGCAGTTTCATCCCAGGCTCTTTCTAAAAGGTTGAACTGCCTCTACTAAGCCTTAGTCACTGGCAGGAGGAGCTTTAAGCTAAAATATGCTGTAATTTTAGCTGTGTACCTTTTACCTTGGAATCCTCCCACTATTAGAATTTGGCCTCTGCCTGCATCTCAAAAATAGAATTCAGCCCTTGAAATAAAAGAAGTTCAGCACTCCCAATTTAAAAATTAACATTTTCATGTGCAAGCTGATGCATCCTGACTTATACAAGCTGTGCACAGTAGCACCAAGAAAAATAAAACATTGAAATGTTGCTCTCGCCTACCTAGACATTGCATTCTATTGAACTCAGGGGATCTTATGCCTGGGTCAGCATGCATAACCTCAAGCTGCAGGCTTCTTTCCCACTTGAGCCATTCCTAGGAGTATCACATTCTGCAGCGAGAGAGACAGAGAGAGTGAGAGTGCATAATCATATGGCATAGCTTGCTTTTGGTACCCAGCCAGCACTCTCTTCCTGGGAGAGGAATGTGCTAGAAGATGCTAATGCATTCCATTGTAAAGCTAGCTCATAACCCTTTCACAAGAGGAACTGACACTGGCTGAATCATCACACAGAAGCCAAGTGCCTCTGCAGGCAGGGGATACTAAACAGTGTTTTCTGATATCAATGCATCACCAGTGCCTGAAAGCACCAGGGTATAATACCCAAAATTAAAAACTCAATCCTTTCTTATCTATATTCTTTTTATGGCCTAATGTCTTTGGGCTTCTGCACACACAATGATTTTCTTACACTGAGATCACTCCCACATGGGAAAGAGCATTTCTGCCGCCATGTATTGTGTGTGATGATGCGTATATTTTTCCTATACAGAGTATAGATCATGTACCAGAATTACCAGGTGGGAAGTGTGAGGAAAATCTGGATGGTTATCTGCAATCAAGATGCCTTTAAACCGTGGCTACAGCATTCCTCTTGTAACAAACTTGGATGGTAATACAAGTAATTGGAAGCAGTAGAGTTGGAAAGGATCAAGAGGGCCACCGAACCCAACTGCTTGTTCAGTGCAGGACGCCCGGTTAAATCATCGCTCTCAGATGGCTGTGCAGTTGCATCTTGAATGCCTCCAGTGTGGAAGAGCCCACAGCCTATCCCTATGTAATCCCTAGGTAATTGGTTCCATTGTAATGCTCCTCTAACAGTCAGGAAGTTCTTTCTGATGATCTGCTAGAACCTGACTTCCTGTAACTTGAGCCCATTATTCCACATCCTTCACTCTGGGATAACTGGGAAGAGATCCTGGCGTTCTTCTTGGTGACAACCTTTCAAGTACTTGTAGAGTGCTATCATATCTCCCCTCAATCTTCTCTTCTCAAGGCTAAACATGCCCAGTTCTTTCAATCTGTCCTCACAGGGCTTTGTTTCCATTTCCTGGATCATCTTTGCTGCCCTCCTCTGAACTCTTTTCAGTTGTCTGCATCTTTCTTAAACTGCAGTGCCCAGAACTGGACACAGTGTTCCAGATGAGGTCTAATCAGTGCTGAGTAAGGGGAATTAATACTTCATGTGATTTGGAAGTGATACTTCTATTAATGCAGCCTAAAACAGCATTTATCCCTCTTTGCAGCTTCATCACATTGTTGACTCATAGTCAGCTTGTGATCTACACCAATTCCACATGCATTATTCCTGAGCCAAGTACTCCTGCTCTTGTAACGATGTACTTGGTTTCTTTCTCCTAGGTACAGAACTTGGCATTTATCCCTATTGAATTTCATTCTGTTGTTTTCAGTCCAGTGCTCCAACCTATCAAGATTACTTTGAATCTTGTTTCTGTCTTCCAGAGTATTAGCTTTCCCACCCAGTTTTGTGTTATCTGCAAATATGAGAAACATTCCCTACACTTACTCATCATCCAAATGTTGGATAAAAAAATGTTGAAGAGCACTGGGCTCAGGACTGACCCCTCTGCTACCCTACTTGTTACCTCTCCCCAGTTTGAGAAGGTGCCAGTGATGAGTACTCTTTAAGTTCAATTCTTTAGCCAATTGTCTACCTAATAGCTGTTCATCTAGCCCACTTTTAGCTGCTTTGCTAATCAGGATATCATGGGGCACTTGTCAAAGGCTTTGCTGAAATCAAGATATATTATGCCCACAGCATTCCCACAGTCCATCGGGGAGGTTGTTTGTTGTTAGTCGCAAAGTCATGTCCGACCCATCGCGACCCCCATGGACAACATTCCTCCAGGCCTTCCTGTCCTCTGCCATCCCCCGGAGTCCACTTAAGCTCACACCAACTGCTTCAGTGACCCCATCTAGCCACCTCATCCTCTGCCGGCCCCTTCTTCTTTTGCCATCAATTGTTCCCAGAATTAGGGTCTTCTCCATGAGTCCTTCTTTCTCATTAGGTGGCCAAAGTATTTGACTTTTATCTGGCCTTCTAAAGAGCAGTCAGGGTTGGTTACCCAGGGAGGGAGGTTACAAAGTCAAAAAATGAAATCAGAATAGTCTGGCAGAATTTGTTCTTGAGAAATCCATGTTGGCTTCTAGTAATCACTGCATTGTTTTTAAGGTTTTGCAAGGTGAAGTACATATCAGTTTGGAAGAGAAGCTAGGGTACCAAAAATACATGATTTGAGAGACTTGCTAAGATGTATACAATATTCATTTATAAATTAAAAGAAAATTTAAAAAATAGTTAGTTCATGGAGAACCTGTGGGTTTCCAAGACCTATGAAATGTTGAGAGCAGTTATGCCACACAATATTAATGGTGTCCATTGAAAAAGAAAAGAACAAATAAAAATGTTTGTCTTTGGTGTGTGAAGAATTAGCCTCTTAATAGCTTATTGAAAGGTATTCTGAAGGTGTGTGCGTGTGTTTTCCTGAAAGAACATGGCATTTCTCTCCAGTAGGACATGCTGTTCATAGAAAATAAAGCTGGTATGTCATTGTCTTACTTCAGTTAGGGTATGGTGAATGCACACAATGAAAAGAAAGGTAAAGAACAACATTTCTTTCTAGAAATACAGAATACCACAGAAGATTAAGAAAGCACCATCAGAATATTTATTTCAGCAACTACTGAGTAGTACCACTGGACCTTGAGTGAGCATTAAGTAAATGTTGGACATAACATGCATTAGCAGCTTTATTTTCATGGGTGCTGTGTTACCTGTGCCTCCAGACTTTCCATGTAGTAGTGAGAGCAGAAAAATAGGAAAAGTTCCACATTGCCTCATTCAAATGCAGCCCTAGGCCACATCAAATTAAAGCTTAGGAATGCAGTTCCCACAGGCCTGGGTCTGCATCCGAAATGCACCACTGTGAAGACATGAAGAACAGTGACAGGCGTCAGGTGCTGAGGGCTGAAATGCATTAAGCTGCTTCAAGCAAATTAAGAAAAACAATGACATGCTAGCTTCATTTTCTCTGAAGAGGGTGTGCTATTGAAGCAAAATGCCATGTGCTGTCAGAGAGAGAGAGAGAGAGAGAGAGCGAGAGAGAGAGAGAGAGAGAGAGAGCGAGAGAGAGAGAGAGCGCACGTAAGTCCTTTAGGTTTGAAGGTGCAGGTACTATTGCTTTTCTGCAGATCTACAGATACTGAGCAACACAGCATTGCATTGTAAGTACATCGATAACTCAAAATGTGAGGCATGAATAGAGTATCCATGGAAAAATCTCCTCTGCATACTGTGCATGGAGGCCTCCAGATAGTGAGAAAGGGAAAATGTCATTCTTTCTCTCTTTGCCCAGGTTTCAGGTGGAATAAACCTGCCCAGGGAACTGTATGGTCAATGGGACTGAAAAGCAAATAATGAATACATAAGTAATAAATAAGAGGTAAAATATCACCTTTCCCCTTTCTTGCTATCCAGAAACCTTCTGCGCCATACATGTACTATTTACCAATGTGTTGTGCTAAATGTAAGTGTAGATTTCTGGAAGGTGGGAAAGATTGAAGATGCACATTTTGTTTTCCTTTCTAAAACATTCCTCCAGGTGTCATGAATAAGTCTCCTGGAGTTTTGAACAGGAACACTCCTGTTCGAGGTTGGTAATACACAAATGTTTGTTGCAGATTCCCAGTGTACAGGCCTACAGTCAACCTTCCCCTTGTGAGGACATCTTGGACTGGGGTGAAGGCTTTGTACATGCTTGCACAGTATGAAGCCACTCGCACTTCCTCCAGCACCACTCCAGGTGCATATCACCAGCCACACATTCCTTGTCTCCTCCTTACATACAGGAGATATATAGGAATCTCACCTCTTATTATTCTGAAGACAATGGGGCTTTAGGGCATTTGCTCTCTGGGGATTACAGGCCAGGCTAAGAAGGAGGATGGGACAGGCATCCGGAGTGTCTGTGGGACCATGGAATGTGACTACAGAGAATTGCGATGGGAGGGACTCCATTCAAAGCTACATTTCAGTGGGAACTGATTGTGCCCTTTCAGTCCATAACAGTTCTGAGAAGAAAAGGGCTCAAGATAGGAGTGACTTATTGCATCCATAACAGCTTTCTTGCAATCTGTATTGTCAGTGTCTTTTTCCTTCTGAGGAGAGGTTCATGCTGATAACACAAACCTGTGTTTGGGGTGCACTCAGGCCTCACGATCCCTCTCTGGCGGTTGTAATGGCTTTGTGACATTTCCCACATCTAGGTCAGCCTTCCTTTGGCCTTGTGCCTTGTGGAAGCTAAATGGCACTGGTATGGATTAATCAGTGGGTAAAGGATGTGCTGCTGAGGGTACAGCAGATACTCAAGCTTAGTCCAGCGCAGTAGAAAGTCAGGTTTCATTTTGCCTTGATTGGTCTGTTAAGGTTCGAGGTAGGTTCTCTCTCTTCACCCTGCCAAGTGCACCTGCCTTCCTGGAGTGCCTTCTCTTGCAGTTTTCCTAATATAAGTTATAAGTGTTATACTTTAGAATATTGAAAACTGCCTGTTTTCACCCCCTCCCTCCACACACACACACACACACACACACACACACAATACCTTCAGGGTTTTTCCATTCAGACTCCTATGGGTTTGATATGCAGTGATTCACCCCCTTGGCAAATTGTCTCATATGCAGAGCATAGGCAGGGGGTGATACAATGCAGCTAGTTTGAATGTTCAAATACTGGGCCAGCTCATCATTGTCTTCCTGAAATTTCTTTCCTCAGACTGTAAAAAGCAAACATTGAACCCTGTTAAATTCTGCAACTCCTGATTCTTTTATTTGCTTTATGTCACTCAAGATCTTGATGCTTCATGACATTTTTTCAATGTTTCCCTGATGCTTTCTTAGTGTTTCTGTATTTTCCTTTTGTGCTTCTATTGTTTTTGCATATTACTCATTCAAGTTCTCATCTCCCCCTGCAAAAGCATATGTGACTACTACTCCGTAGAACACTCTGCACATGCCCTGTTTCCTTGTGGCAGTCTTCTGCTACTCTTCAGTGCTGTTGTAATTTAGGGATTTCTGTTGCTATAAATAAAAATGTTGCATACTTGATTATACACTTCCATTGAACCTGAGTTTTCATTCCAAGAAAGTGTCTGGAATCCTGACACTTCTTAGCAACTTCAAGAAGTCATAATAAACACTTTAGACACAGTTTCCTTCTCCCTCTGTGCATTTACTTGCTTTCCCATTTCCAAAAACAGGGAAGAGGGAGATGGCGCATCACTTGACCAATAAGAATAAAGGAGATGATGTGTTTTGCCAGATACTGAGAACATAAGAAGATGAGAACATGAAAAGCGTTAGAGCAATGCCGTCCAGTCACATGCAGCAGGAAGGGTAGAAGAGTTCCCTCTTCTGAGGCTCCTCAGCAGCTGGTGCAGGCAGGCATACCATGTCTGATGATGGAGTAAGCACACAGCCAGCAAGGCTAGTAGTCATGAATAGCTTCCTCCCTCATGAATCTGTCCAATTACTTTTTAAAGCCATCCAAATTGGTGGCCACCACTGCTCCCTGTGGCAGTGAATTCCATAGTGCCTGTGAAGAAGCTTTTGCAGTTATCTGTCCTGAATAGGGCTCCGTGGAGAGCAAGAGCATAAGAAAGGGGGCTGCCAGGATGTGTGGCAAGAGTTGAGGAGGTACCAGGCAGCAGAGAAACCAAACAACCATGCAATCATCTGTTTGGTAACTCCACATGTTATGGAACTGCTAACTCTCTTTCTGGTTTCGGGACGATGTGAAGCTTTTCGTGATGTGTGAACCTAGCCAAGATAGAACCTAATCATGATAGTTTTCCTTGCTCTTGTATAAGCAAGGCCCTGGGAGGAAAATACTGGGAAAATGTGGAGGGGAGGCAGAAAAATTCAGGGGGGAAATGTAATATTTTTACTGAAATATTACAAAAATCCCTGGGGAAAGTGGGGAAATGTCCCACTCCGCATTTTTCTGATATTGGCTTTATTGCCCACTACCCTAAACTTCATGTGGCTTTCAATGTCTCCTGTAAGTTCAAAAGCGTATTCCACCACAAGCTAAAGCCTCTCAGTCATTCCCCACAATTCTGTATGGTAATAAGGCAACACATTGCTCCTCCTGAGATTGCTGGTGCTGTAACTACTGCAGCAAATAGTCTGCAATTTCACATTTACACATACTAATCGAAGAAAGGACCTGCAATGCCATAGCAGCCAATGATTCTCTAATTAGGTTATATTTGTGTTTATATTCTCCATGGATGCAGTGCGACACAGACATTGTGCTCGATTTCTTTACAAAAAGGAAGAGATGAACAAAGGAAACCAGAGACTCTAAGCATTTGGAGCACGGTAGTTTTGAAAAAAAATAAACCAAGATGAATGAGCATTCGGGGCTTCTCTGCATGAGACATTTAACCCCTTGCTTTACCAAGGCTTCTTCCTCCATGTTCCTTGTGGGAGGAAGAATGTGCTTTTGCACAAGGGCTCCTTTCTTCTCCAGCTTTCTATATTTTCTATATATTCCATTACACAACATGAGGGGCCACTATGGTATGGAGCAGAATTTGGTCCTCATACTAGGCCTCTCTAACTGTCATCTAGGAAAATACTATAAAATGTTGTGAAAATGACTGGAAGGCATGAAAGAGACCCTGGAAAGATGACAATGTCACGTAAAGAACCCACAAACTTTATGAGTGAGGGATAACAAGCACATAATAATTGTATCTTGTAGCTAAGCCCTCAGTTTAAGTAAACAGGATTCTAACTGTAGTTAGACCCAGTCTGCCCCTCCCCCAGCCTGCCCCATCCCACACCCACTAGAACACGTTGGGCCTTTGTTCTTGGCTAATTTTCTTTCCACCTGGACTTCTGTTTTCTTTCCACCCTGGTCTAGAATGGATTTTGCAGCCCAGCATCCTGGGGCACTGCTTCTCTGACATGGATGACTTACACAAGCCTTCTCCAAATGCGTTGGGCTACAGTTGCCACAGTTGTTAGCCTGCAATGACTACACTGGCTGAGGATGATGCTAATTGCTCTCTGACACATCTGGAGGCTGCCAGCTTGAGGAAGGCTGTCTTATAGTTGAAGTGTGAACTCTTGTATCCCAGTTCCTGAAGCTTTAGACTCGCCAGGGCTGGGCTGACCCTTTCTACCAGTGTTCCAGACTTCTGCCTTTCTTGTCCTTGTATCTGTACCTCTCACTAACATAACAGCTTCCAATTAGTCTTCATAAGAACTTGATTACATTTGTGTGGTTTGTGTAATGCTTTCTCATAAGTTAGTCAATCTGGCCAAAAATAATTGATTTTCTCTGTTCACACTATTTTCAGAGCATCTGTTTGTTTACAAGCAGCACTTGAGCTGAATGTGAAATTTAATAATGTTTCTAAAACCAAATGATAACTTTCACTTCCCTTTTTATGAGATAGTCAGATTCATCCTTGACATTCCCTTCCCTTTTGGAACAAGCTTCAAGGAAGCACAAAGAACATTTGTGGCATTTAATTCAAGGTGTACCACATATGGACATCCATCTTTTTGATTGTTTTATTAATGTATTTGTTCCTCATTTGTACTGGGGTACAATCCTATGGCCTCCCAGCATCATCTGGGGAGACCATAGGATCCCAGCACTGAGGCCCTGTGACCATGCTCCTTTAACTACAGACTGATAGGAAGGAATGAACTGCACAAGCTGCCTTCCAAAACCACAAATATACCTTGGAGAAGGGGAAATGTGGTGTGCTAGGAGGACAGGGAGGAGACGAGACTGGGGCTTTTTCCATATTCCATTTCCTATTAGTGCCCCTGCATCCTTCCCTTCTCCTGTCTAGTGCTTTGTCTAGGTTGCTGAAACCAGCCGTCTAGATAAAATGCATGAGACAAGAGAAAGCAAAGCAGTGGTGAAGAATGCCACCATCACGCCTTGCTCCAGCCCGTGGAGTCACATAAGCTGGTATCTTACTGGCATCGAGGGCAGGCTGTCTGGACTTTGCTCTTAATCAAACTTTGCATTTATTTTTAAAGTGTGTTATGATTATAAGCTGCCTTGAAAATAGGGATGTATGAGAAATTTGTTTCAGTTTGCTTCTGTTTAGGATTTGCTCAGCTTCCACGTTCCAGGTCTTCCAGACTCAAGCACAAGCTTCCATAGCATTTCTAACCTTGCAATGTGATTCGCATACACCTCCAAACTTGTGGTCAATAACACGCATACATTTGGAACGCATGCATGAAATATGCATACATTTGAAAACAGTACACAGGCAGGATTCAATCATGAGAATGGATGTGTATATTCCCAAGATGTGCACAGTCAATGCAGGCATTTGGAAAAATATACCCTGATATTTGCATGAAAAGGAAATCAGACAAATAAAATTTGCCTTCTGATATGGACCACAAGATGGAACAACTTCAAGGTAGAATTTAGGGAACTTTGACAAATTTGAGTGTGGCTTGTATGCATGTGCCTGCCATTTTCTTTGGAAGGAAGATGGGATCCAGTATAGATCAGAATCCATGGGAATGTACAGCTTGTCAGTGCCCATGTTTGCCCTTTGAGCCTTCACCAAACAAATAAAAAGTTTAGCTAGAATCTCAGTGGGTCATGGCCCATCGCCAGACCCATTCCCTCAACCAAACTAAGGTCATTCCTATTATTCAGTATCCCCTGGAAGGAAGAGACTCCCCTTTCCTCCACTCTAAGCAAGGGCATACTTGTATTTTTTTCTCTTTTTCTCAACAATACCAGCATCCTTTCTCCACCATCTACCACTGTAAGACAGTCACAATGGCCATAGAACTATTTATTTTCTGACCTGCCCTTGCATTTGCCTATCATTTCCCCCTCCCCGTCTTTGGCATGAGCTACTTACATTCATTCTCCCAGAGTTTTACACTTAGGGTTAATCAAAAACTGTTCCTTCAAGCTGAATGCTGCTTGAGTGCTTGCATCATCAATCTTTTACATCTTTAAAAAAATCACTGTGCATTACAAAAATAAAAAAGTGTTTAGAAAAGAAAAAAGGATAAAAGAAAACAAAGCATTACAACATTGGGACAAGATTTTAAAAGATCCATGACACTAATTGCATATTCATATATATTACGGCACACTACCGTTATTGAAAATAATTATGCCTAAACTTCAACAGAAGCACTCCAAATAGCCATATACCGTATTTTTCGCTCTATAAGAAGCACTTGACCATAAGACACACCTAGTTTTTAGAGGGATCCATGGAAATCTTCCTGATAACCACAGGCACATTCCCCATCACTTCCCCATGGGCTTCATTAAAAGACAGGTTGCCATTTGAAAACACACACTGACCTGTGATTAACAGCTCTCACCTGCGCCGGAGGAGGGGGGTGGAGCAGGGTGCGCCGAGTGCGTGCCGGCCAAGTGGTGCCACATGGTGCAGGTGGGCCAGCAGCATCCCGGCCATCAGGCACACACACATTTGCTCTATAAGATGCACAGACATTTCCCCTTACTTTTGAGGGGGGAAAAGTATGTCTTATAGAGCGAAAAATACGGTATTTATCCATTTGTAGCTTTTGCCTAAAGGCCACTCATTCAAAAACTGGAAGTTTCATTAAGTCCTCCACCCACTGCAGGTGGCCATTTATCATTCCAAGATTGTAATATTAGTCTTTTAGCTGTCAAAAGGGCATGGAAAATCCATTTATGTTGACCTTGAGTTAAATTATAAGGGATGGGTAGATAATTCAAAAGAACATGTGTTTCTTTAAATATACAAGAATTTTCCATCACAAGATTTATCCAAATTATTTCCTCCCAAAAGGAAGCTGCCATTGCCAAAATGCCTGAAGGAGAAAAGCATGTGCAGCATTCCATCTCCAGCAATGGGCCTTTTGAATAAAGTGCTTATCAGAGATGTTGTGGCATCTGGTATACCTGAAGCATCGCTTTTTCTGAATTAAGATAGCCTACGATTCTTTCCAAAGTAAATAACAGGGAAGTGCTCCATTGTGCAAGCCAAGGGGGGCATTCCATTTCCATCTCTGGTTAGCACCCTAACCAATCCTTTTTTCCTATATCAATCTTGCATTTTAATACATCTGTCTGTTCATTTTCATGAACATTATATGAATGGATGAAGACACATGGTCACTGGATAGCTTCAGATCAATCACTGACTTTCAACCTAGCCTACCTCACAGGGTTGTTGTGAGGATAAAAATGGGGACAGAGGGGAAAAATGATGTGCACCACCTTGTGCTCCTTGGAGGAAAGACAAGATAATGTTAGAAATTAACCAATTAAAAACATTTTCCATTAAGTGTTCTCTGAGCACTTTGAAGTTGTGCAACACTAATATACAAAGAGATAATATCATGAAGAATATCAGCACCCAGGGACCACACAATGTAACATTAAAATGAGCAGTTTAAAATCTTTACCAGAATAATCAGCAATGCTCTTTGGAACAGAATGGCTTTCAGTTTCAAATGGCAAACATTTGAAACTTTCAGTTTCAAATGGCAAACTGTGGAGAAGGACTGGCCGATACCCTGGGCTGGAAGTGCCATAAGCAAGACACTGCCATTAAAAAGGCTCCACAACATTTCCCCAATCCCAAAAGAGCCCCTTTGGAAATTCTCAGTGAATAACACGCAATTTAAGAGAGCAAGCTTCCTCAGTTATGCAGTGCCCAACACATTCACGGAGCACTGATTTCACAGGTGTTAATCAGTAATGCTTGTTGGAACTCGCAGCGAAATTGAGTATTCTTGTTAGAACTCAGAATGGAAGATGGAGCTTGGCATCGCTAAACGGAAGGAAGAAAACAGCTGATGTGGAACCGAAATCAAAATCACAGTTTTGAAGATTGATTAGGTAGAGGACATGAATAAAGAAGCCTGTCAGTTTTCTGTGTCAATTAATGTTGCAACGTATGCTCCAAATTTGGAAAGTGTTGAGAATCGCCAGGGTATGTTGTCCATATTACACCTCCGGAGCGAATGCCACAGCATCTGAATCCCCTTTTTGCTTTCCCTTTCCTTACCCTACTGGAATGAAAGGAAGGGAATCATGCTTGAGAGGGGTATGCATGTGTGCTTCTAGAATCTACGGATGCTGCTATGAGCACACAGAGAAAGAGAGCATAGATTGTGGGAGGGCAGACAAAGTGCTTGATGGAAGCCCCCTCTTGTACCCCAGAAAACTGAGGGGAAAGGGCTCATAGGAAGGATATGTCTGGGGTGCTGTAGTGAGGACTGAAATGGGCCAAAATGAATCCAATGAATCCACCGCCTTCCTATGCTGGTGCCACCTTTAACCCGTTGTTAGTAGGAGCTGTCGGCCAACACAATTTCAGAGCATCAGAATGGAGAGGGCTGCATTAGAGTTAAGCTAATACATTTTGGAGAGACCTTCAACCAGTCCTAACGGGTGGACATTGGACTTCTATAGTCTCCAAATTCTCCTTATTGAGGAATCCATCCCATTCAGAAAGTTTGTCAACATCCGTATTGTTCATTAACGATGTTCATTGATGTTCATTAACATCAGAACTTGTCATCTGTGGGTAAATTTGGCTGCAGACATCAATAAAGTGGTCACTTAATGCTTTAAGCATGTGATAGCGAGCCTACACATTGCTGCCAGAATGTAGGATAATATGCAGGAATCATGGCCAGGCCATCAAACCACAGGCCCACCAGCTCATTCTGGCCTATCTGTGGTCCTAGTTGGTCCTGCAGGGGCTTCAAAGGGCCTTGGCCCCTTTCTGAGTGTCTCAGTCTAACAGGTTGAAATGTGCTCCCAGGGCTTAGTAACTGGAGGCAGAACCTTCAAACAAAAATCTGCTGAAAGGTTTATTTTGTCTCTTTGCTTTCAGTCCTTTTTTTACAGATAATTTGGATTGTGAATTCTCTATTTATTTACTTTTAGGGGCTGTTGGTAGTGTTAATGCTTAATTGTTGTAAACTGTTTGGAGTGCCTTTTGGGGGAAATGTGAGTCATTCTGTTGAAAGAAATAAATGCATGATTGCTGGATACCAAGTTGGTTAGTCTCAATCAGAATGTTTGCATTTACTGTATGTACCAATAAAGAGACAACAGAAACATGGGGAGAAATATGCTCAGTAAAGTGGAGAAGAAAAAAGCATAAGAAATTCAGAGAGAAAGCTACTTACTGATACTAATAATATAAGTGCTTGGAAAAAAACAGCATTGATTCAGGAATGCACAAAGACATGGGAAAGCAATGACAGATGGCCTAAGTTAAATTTGTCATGGATGAGAAGAATTGCTCAAGTAAAAATAAATCTCTTAACACATTTTTATTTCTTTTTTACCATAGTGACCAAAATCTCTACATTACAATTAATACAATCCACTATACACAGTTACTTCTAAGCAGACATGCATAGGATTGCACTATTACTATGGATTATTAAGGACCCAAATAATAGGATATTTAACCAAATATATTAAAAGGATACCTGAATATTAGAGTACTAGTCTAACCATCTCCTTCATGGATCACTGCCTTCTCGTGGCAAAGGGGCTTGTGTAGCTCAATGAAGCTATGAGCTATGCCGTGCAGGGCCACCCGAGACGGACAGATCATAGCAGAGAGCTCTGACAAAACATGATCCACTGGAGAAGGAAATGGCAACCCACTCCAGTATCTTTGCCATGAAAACCCCATGGACAAAAGCTCTATACAGTCAGTAAAAACTAGACCAGGAGCTGACTGTGGCTCAGATCATGAGCTTCTCGTTGCAAAATTTAGGTTTAAATTGAAGAAAGTAGGGAAAAGCACTAGGCCACTCAGGTATGACTTAAATCATATCCCTGATGAATATACAGTAGAGGTGACAAATAGATTTAAGGAATTGGATCTGATAGACAGAGTGCCTGAAGAACTATGGACAGAGGTTTGCAACATTGTTCAAGAGGTAGCAACTAAAACCATCCCAAAGAAAAAGAAATGCAAGAAAGAAAAATGGCTGTCTGAGGAAGCTTTACAAATAGCTGAGGAAAGAAGGGAAGCAAAAGGCAAGGGAGAAAGAGAAAGATACACCTAATTGAATGCAGAATTCCAGAGAATAGGTAGAAGAGATAAGAATGCCTTCTTAAATGAACAGTGCAAAGAAATAGAAGAAAACAATAGAATAGGGAGGACCAGAGATCTCTTCAAGAAAATTGGAGATATGAAGGGAACATTTCATGCAAAGATGGGCATGATAGAGGACCAAAATGACAGGGACCTAACAGAGGCAGAAGACATTAAGAAGAGGTGGCAAGATTACACAGAAGAACTATACAAGAAAGAGCTTAACGTCCCTGATAACCACGATGGAGTGGTCACTGACCTCGAGCCAGACATCCTGGAATGTGAAGTCAAATGGGCCTTAGGAAGTCTGAGTAACAACAAAGCTAGCAGAAGTGACAGTATTCCAGCTGAGCTGTTCAAAATCTTAAAAGACGATGCAGTAAAAATGCTACACTCAATATGCCAGCAAATTTGGAGAACTCAACAGTGGCCACAGGATTGGAAAAGGTCAGTTTACATTCCGATCCCAAAGAAGAGCAATGCCAAAGATTGTTCAAACTACTGCACCATTGCACTCATTTCACATGCTAGCAAAGTTATGCTCAAAATCCTACAAGCTAGGCTCCAGCAGTATGTGGGACGAGAACTACCAGAAGTACAGGCAGGGTTTCGAAGAGGGAGAGAAACTAGAGATCAAATTGCCAACATATGCTGGATCATGGAGAAAGCTAGGGAGTTCCTGTAAAACATCTACTGCTGCTTCATTGACTATGCTAAAGCCTTTGATTGTGTGGATCACAACAAATTGTGGCAAGTTCTTAAAGAGATGGGAGTACCAAACCATCTTATTTGTCTCTTGAGAAACCTGTATGCGAGTCAAGAAGCAACAGTGAGAACTGGACATGGAACCAATGATTGGTTCAAAATTGAGAAAGGAGTTCAGCAAGGCTGCATACTGTTGCCCCGCCTATTTAACTTATATGCAGAGCACATCGTGAGAAAGGCGGGGCTAGATGAATCACAAATTGGAATTAAGATAGCCAGGAGAAATATCAACAACCTCAGAAATGCAGATGATACCACTCTCATAGCAGAAAGTGAAGAGGAACTAAAGATCCTCTTGATGCGGGTGAAGGAGGAAAGCACAAAGGTTGGCTTGAAACTCAACATTAAGAAAACTAAGATCATGGCATCCGGTCCTCTCACTTCCTGGCAAATAGATGGAGAAGAAATGGAGGCAGTGACAGATTTTATTTTCCTGGGATCCAAGATCACTGCAGACGGGGACTGCAGCCAAGAAACTAAAAGATGCTTGCTCCTTGGGAGGAAAGCTATGGTGAATCTAGACAGCATACTAAAAAGCAGAGACATCACCCTGCCAACAAAGTGCATATAGTCAAGCCTATGGTTTTCCCAGTTGCAATGTATGGCTATGAAAGCTGGACCATAAGGAAGGCTGAGTGCCAAAGGACTGAGGCCTTTGAATTATGGTGCTGGAGGAGACTCCTGCGAGTCCCTTGGACCGCAAGGAAATCAAACCAGTCAGTCCTAGAGGGGATCAACCCTGACTGCTCTTTAGAAGGCCAGATGCTGAAGATGAAACTCAAATACTTTGGCCACCTAATGAGAAGGAAGGACTCCCTGGAGAAGAGCCTAATGCTGGGAACAATAGATGGCAAAAGAATAAGGGGATGGCAGAGAATGAGGTGGCTAGATGGCATCACTGAAGGAGTTGGTGTGAGTTCAAGTGGACTCCAGGGGATGGTGGAGGACAGGAAGGCTTGGGGGAATGTTGTCCATAGGGATGCAATGGGTCAGACACAACTTCACGACTAACAACAACAACAACAGTCTAACCATGCCGCAGTCTTGAAAATGCACTGGTGATAGAGTGAAAACTTAAAACAACTGGCATCTATAGAGCTTTGATACAGTACTATAAATCATGTAAAATAGATTGGATTACTTGAGGTACATATCGGCAATAAGTTTGCAAAATACAGGAAATGGGAAATAGATAATCTAAATCCTTTTTTGTAGCCATCAATATTTGTTTGGATAAATGGTAACATGGATTCAGAGATGCTTTGACCAAACAGGACACTTGACAGAGTAAATGGATTCTAGCAATCGTTTAAGTACTGATGTCACATTAAAATTCTTGCCTTGAGATTCTGTATGTGCGCGCGCACATGTGTGTGTAAGCGGGCTACAAAATAACCTTGCAATTTTAATGAAAATATAGTTATCACATTAATTAATTAATTAATATACTGCCCCACGTTTAAACAGATTCCAGAGTGGTTTACAAAGAAAAAAAAACCCATGGTGGTGCCTGCCTCATATCCAGATGGACAGGCTTCCACAGGCAGGGAGCCAGTACAGTGAAGGAGCTATTCAGGGTTGCTTCCTATTAATCCACAGAGCCTTGTGGAACCACTAGGAGCTCCTCAGTTGATTACTGCAATGACTGGGCCAGTTGATAAGGGAGAAGAGAGCAGCCCTTGAGACCAGTGTTCTCGAACATCAGAGACATTGCAGGAGACTGACATGACCCCTGCCCTGCTTTCCCCTGGAGAGATTCCACCGCTGGGTAAGGCCTTCCAGAGGGAGCTGTTCCAAGGGTGCCTTCCCTGCTGGAGGGGCCATGCTCCAGAGCCTTGGGCAGCTGTCTTTCCAACCCTGCTCCCTGAGAGCCTTTAGTTGAAGATACTGGAGTCTGAACCGAGGCGTATCTACATACCGAGCATCACCACCACTAATGCGGCTGCTGCCCGGCTCTGGCTCTGAGCACTGGGTAAATGAACATTAAATCCAGGGCGCACAATGATTTTGACCCTTAGAGCCATGTCTGGAGTATGCAGGGTTGAAGAGAAACTGCATGTGCGTGTACACACACAGACACAAATATTCTTACCCATTTGGACACTTTCCCATCTACTGGATACAGCTCAGTTCTAGGCAGGGCTACTCAAAAGTAAGTCTCAGTGCAGTAGCTTGCAGGTGAGCAAAGCACTGCTCAGTTCCAAAACCGAGCTCTGAATATCCAGTAGATTAATTAAAACGTACTTCAGCCAGACAGTCACCGCATGGAGCTTCCTTTCTCACTGCAGAAGAGATGCTCCTTCTGCAGCCCTCCTTTCAGTGCCAGATCAGCTGGGCAGTGGGGAGCAGGAGTGGGGCCTCACAGCCTGTACCTGTGAATGCATGTTGTCCCTGGGCTGTGCCAACTGGATTTACAGGGGAGTCAGAATGGCTGGTGCCATGTCTCCAGGGCCCCAGCAGCAGGCCGAGGATGCTTTGTGGAGATGCCAGGCTGGCCCAGAAGTGCTGCTCCCACCAGTTAGAAAGACATTATTGCTCACTCAGATGGATTCATGTTTTGCCTGGGTTAAAGCAACATGACGGGGCTGGCCAGGAGGAGGAGGAGGAGGGTTCCAAGTATATATTTAATTATCTGCTTAGCCATTAACTGCATTTCAGAGATCTTAGAGTAAGGTCCTAATGGAAAGTAAGGGGCCTGCCAAGAGGAACCATCCTATCTGACTATTACTAAGTGCAAAGCTTCAGATCAACTGCCTTCTCATCCTTAAAATAAATCACCATTTCCTGCAAGGCACAGGTCACTCAGGTCAAATTGTGGTTGCACAAGAACTCCATAAGTGCCCTTTTATGTGGCACTTTTAATAGGCATGTTCTCTTGGAGATGGATTTGGGCTAAGAAATTAGAGCAAACATGAGAACCAAAGGGTTATAATTTCAGACTATCACCTCCATTGAGTGTTGATCTTGGTAACCTTGTAAAGCAAGTGACTTGTGGTTTCTTGAACTGCTAGGTTGTTACAGCTCCTGTTGGCACATACATTCAAAATAGAAACTTGGGAACATGAAAGAAATGTGCATGTGGGTGGGGATATCTAACAGCTGGAAAACTGGAACACATTGACAGAATTATTGAAAAACAACTTGATATGGGGTACACAGATATTGTATGATCTGGTTCACATATATGATGCTAACCCATGTTATGGGTTGTTGAATTCTGGGTTGTTATAATATATAAAATGTGTCTGAGTGAACAGATTCATTGTTTGTTAATAATGAACAAACCAGAAAAACAATGTATGGCTTATTGTTGAATTGTGAATGCTGGATTGTTTGAATCATGAGTTGTTTTCTGTGGACCCCAAACCATGGGTTATTACAGAAGCAGCAGACAAGAACAGTGAAACAGAAAAAAGAAGGAAAATGAAAAGCTTCTGTATGTGCTTTTATTGCAGCACTGTAAAAGCATTTAGGATATGGAGAGGGAGTGGGCAAAGGTGAAGGAAAACAGACAACTCAGGAACTGAGAAAACAACTGCCGGGCAAACCCAGAGTGAGGCAACAAATCACAGGTTAAATAAACCATGTACAAACCAAGCCACAGTGATATTCAGTATTGAGTTTTGCTAAGTATGAGGGGGGGACCCCAATAAAGAGGAACTTATTTATTAAAAATTGTCTATTTTTACATGTTCAAAGTACTCTCCATTTGATGCAATACACCTATTGAGACGTTTTCCCCATTGCTCAAAACAGATTTTGAACTTGTCAGTTTTGATGCTTCTTTGTGTTTCTGCCATGTTTTGTTTCACCTCTTCCACATTATGTACCAAATGTTTCTCTTTGAGGACTTTCTTCATCCAGGGAAACAAAAAAAAGTTGCACAGGCAAAATTGGGTGAATAGGGAGGGTGGGCACAAGGGTCATGCTGTTTTTGGGCAAAAACTGCTGAACACAATTTCACCACCACACATTGTTCATGTAAATCAACCATCACGAAATAGGCAAACATGTTGAAAGAGTCCCCCAAAAAACCTCACTGAAGCCAAACGCAGCCTCTCACAACCACCTAGCTGGATACACAAATGCAGATGGGTTCCTAGAACACTCATCTAGCGGGGGAAGCCTGTGAAAACCAGATAAAACCAGATTATTCCTGGGGTTTTTGGGGTTCCGCCTTATACACATGTCTGACTTTGTAATGGGAGACAGAACCTCCTTTACTCTGGGGACAATTTTTACATTTTTTTGTAATCCAAGGGGGCTGTAATGGTATATCAGCTGTGGAAAATATTTGGCTATGATTCTAATTCAATGTCCTGAATTATCCCAGAATTATTTGGTTTATATTCGACAGTGCCCACCCATAACATTTTCCTGTGACTGTGGGATTCTCATTGTATGTGTGGGCGTGATGCATCCCAGTGCAGAAAGCCAGGACTTCTGTCAGCCAATATGTCTTCTCAGACTGCAGAATTGCCAGTGTCTATTTTGTTACCCACCCACCCACTTGTAGCTCACACTCAGCTGTGTGTGGGTGAAGAAATCCCTTCCCTCCTCCTTAATTCTCTTGAGGCCAGAGGTGCTCGTCTGATGGGATCTTCCTTATGAAGGGGGGGGTTGCATTGCATGGATTACAAGCAAAGCGTGCAGGCTGCCTAGGCCCTCGTGTACATTGTTCTGAACCATTGTGCCTGCAGTGCGTGAGATTTCTTGGGTGCATCCACTGATCCTAAGGTGGCAGTTTGGTATGAAAAAGCCCTCCATGTGATCATTGCAAGTATGAGTTGTCCAATGTGAGGGAGACAGTGTGTGGTAGCAATTCAATGGTTGGATCAGGGTTAGGATGACCCGCTTCATGACCCTGAAGGCTAAGTGGGTGACTTCGTGGGTCAAGCTAGCTCACCAGAATATAACATAAGAAAATCCAGGCCACTATTACTATTATTTTATTGCCTTGCATTTATATTCCCCCTTTCTTCCTCTTATAAGGAACCCAATGTGGCTTACTTATCCTATTCCTCACCTTTTAATCCTCACAATAACCCTGTGAGGTAGGCTAGGCTGCAAGCTAGTGACTGGCCCAAAGTCACCCAATGAGCTTCATGGCTGAGTTCCAGGACAACACTCCAGCCACTATGCCACACTGCCTCTCAGGCTAGATCAGACCTGAAGTGTGTCTGGTCTATTTCCTTTGCACTTTGCCCAACCTGCTGCTTACACAACATGCCCAAGTATCCATTTCATGATCCCCAGTAATTAGTGTACACAGATGAATGGCCTCTGGTGCAGGGGGCAATAAGTAGCCATAGCTTAGTAGCCAGTCCATGTGGGAACATAATGGAGGCCAGGAGGATGAGCCATGTCTTTCTGGGAGAAGGACCATTCTCTTTCTTGTGGTTGTCACAGCCAGTTGGTCATTTAAGCCTAAAAAGTGGGTTCCAGCAGGAGCTGCATTTCAAGGAGAGGGCTTTGGTTTCAGGCAGGACCTTGGACAGCTCCAAGATGCATTCAGGCTGAAGACTCCCAAAGGCCCAAAAAGCTGCTTCATTGACCCTGGGGTGAAACTTCAATTGAGCCATTGCTCCTCTAGGTGAATGACTTTCTCCCCCTATGGAAGGAGGCCACTTCCTGTTAAAGGGGCCTGGCTTGATCAACTTTTGTCTCTGACAAGCTTGAGAGAACTGTGGCCCCACCAGGCATTCTGGGCTGAAGTTCTCAGACTTAGGATAATGGCAGTGTGATCTCTGCTCAGGTTGGGGTGTTAGTGGCAAGATGGTTTCCCAAGATGGTGGGGTGCCTGGGATAGTGGGGACTCCTGGGGTCAGTGCTGAAAGTAGCTCTCTCTCCTTCCCCCACTGCGCTGTCCCCTCCACAAGAGTCCAAGGTGCCATTTTCCAACATGTATATTCTGGCTACAGGGATGTCACAATGGCTGGGATAAATATTCAAAAGATTAACTGTTCTTGATTCCAGCCCCAATTTTAAAGGGATTTTATAGTTGTGGAAATAGGCCACACTCATCCATGGAATGATTGTGTGGAGATGAGATTCATATGACATTCTGAATTCATATAAACTGTTTTAGATAAATGGTTAAGATAACATCTGATTGCTATCATCTGTGTGACCCAGTTCATCTCCCATGGAAAGCTGGGAAAGTGACTTTGGGAGGAAGATGAGAACACTTTCTAAATGCAGTTTTGTGTACCATTTGCGAGCAATTTTCTATAATGTACTTTGTGCATCGTTTTCACCAACGTCTGCATTTTGCCTGCTCCTTCATGCAATGTGCATGTGCGAATGCCTGCTTTGAGTGGAGAACAGCTTCCCAAAATGCAAATGGTTGAATTTATCAACATAAGCTGATTGCTTATGTTTCACTTCACATGTTGGGTCACAACTGTGGAATTACAATGTAAGCCAAATAAAATTCTCCCCAGCCCTGGTTATATATTTCCCACTTTTTACCCTGAGAAGACCCAAGGCAAGCACTAGCTGGGTTTGGCTTCCTTCAGATGAGACATACACTGGAGGTATGCAACATTTTGTAATGTTGGGTTTATTAACCAAATGAATAGGTAAGCAGAGCATGGGCGGAAGCAAGCAGTGTGCACGAACCATCCAGGTGGCTTGCCTGCTACCTACATCAGATCACCAGTAAGAGGAGTCCTACCCTGGAAGGTGCAAACACCCTGCATCTCGAAGGGCTTGCAGCCTTTACTACATCAGTCTTACTTTTCTGTTTCTTTCAGTCTCCCTGTTCCAAAGCATTTCCTTTTGTCACTGCACACATAGCTGGAAAGGGGTAGCTAAAGATGGAAGAATGAATCTGTCAGTGTCACCTTCTTACATATTGACTTTTTTTAACCGCAAGTTCTTTCCCTGTTGAATATGAAGGGGTTTGTAAGTGTTGGTAAATTCTGATGAAAAATGAACTGAATGAGAATGTTCAGCTATCTGAGCTGGACAAATGTAAGAACTATAGCTGTTCCCTGGATGGAGAGGACAGTGGTGTTCCTGTCTGCTTTCTCACTGGTAAAGATGAGGAGACCAGTTGAAAACACGGGGATTCGAATGCTGACTTTGAAGAGTTAAGTGCTCAAGGCCTTGGACATGGATGGATGAATCCAAGACATGGTGCTTAAGAGAGCTATCAATTATAAGAATCAAATTTAAAATCAAAATTAAAAATAGTTGAAAGAAATCCTAAAACAGATACGTGAACGTCATAGAAATACAAGAATAAAAGCAGCACTCAACCCAACGGTCCAATTTACCTGCCATGGACCTGCTTGAATATTTACTACTGGCTGGTCAGCCAGTAGGCCTGCCTATGGGGCAGCAGACAGGGCATAAACTTACCCATCCTTGGCAGGGAATTCCAAAGCATTTCATCTGCGATTGCAGACCAACAGAAATAATCTATGCAAATACCATGAATCTGAGCAGTATTTATCTCAGATAACTGAACACAGCATTTCTAACACAGGCAAAAAAGGAGCAGATGCCCATGTCATTAATCTAAAACAAAAAACTAGAAGCCAGAAGCTAAGAAATAAGCTAGTTCATTAGAGAAGCATATGAAATCCAGCCTGCATCCACCTGCTTTTTGGACCTTTTGCCCCCTCAGGGTTGTCAAGTCACAATGCTGCAACACCGTGACAGCTGAAGTCACACCAACAGTATTTCATTTCAAGGAAATATTTGAAGGAGCACCAATTCTGCCAGGATTTGAGCAAGGTGTGAGGAACTTGTCTCTCTCTCAGGGTTGCTGGAATCCAACTCACACCTTCCTGACCATTAGCCATATTGGCTGGTGCTGATGGGAGTCAAAAAACTACTGGAGGTTGCAGGTTCTCCATCTCAATCTAAACTGTAGACCTTATACCCCCTGGATAACTTTTGCACAGGCTCCAGAGGTCTAGTTCCTTTTAGCCAATTATCCAAAGCCCCATCCTTTGCTTTGCTTTATGTGTTGGCCCGCAGCCTATCTTTGCCTTCTCTCTTCTCCAATTTCAGTTTCTCTCCACTCTTCATGCTTTCCTCAGATCTCTGATCTTTTCAGTCAGTTGTCTGCTTTGTCCAACTTGGCTCTCAGCCAGACTCCTTAGGACTTTCACCTATTCCTGCCCGTAAGGTACAGCCTTTCACAACCTTAAATACTCAGAAGTTTCTTCAGAGCCCCATCTTGCCTCGTAAAACTGCCTCTTCTGCAAATATTCTGACAATGTTGTTCCCTGGGGCATTGGAACTGATCTGTGAATCGGACTGATTGCATCAGCTCAAAGTTAAAAGATTATCTGCTGCCAGCACCATTCAATTGGAGATGAGCTGTGGCAGGGATGGGGTTATCTTACATATCAGAATGATGTTTCTAGCACGGACAAATTCTAATTGAATTGCACCAACCCCTGAATGCAGAAGAAGGGAAGAAATGGGCCTGTTACACTTGAGCAATGAATTTGAAAACAACTGGAGCACTGTATAGGAAAAGTAGACCCTTAGAGGCTGGTAGTGGTAAATTACCTTTGATCAGGAAATAAAAATTGGTTAAGGCTGTGACACACAATTAGGAGGTCTCTGCTGGTATAAAGGAAATGAGCCAGTCCATGTGGGGGGCCCACTGTGCACTAATGGCTTACCAGGTGGAAAGAGCTGCCAATTGAGCTATTTCAAGCAGCCATTGTATGATGGCCATATTGTGTCCCACTGGATGTTAAGTTAAGCACACAATTTCTTCTGTTTTTCTTCTGCTAATCCAGCCATTTCTGACTATTATCTCACCTTGTGGGAGATGGGGCAGGACATAACAGTGTATCTGGCCCCATAGTCTTTTTTCTTCCCCCAGGCACCTCCAAGGCCTCTAGAAAGAATTGTGCCATTGACTTCATTGGACATGACACTGAAAGACACAAAAGCATTTTGATTCACTACTGCTAAGGCAGGAAGATGGTTTGAGCCTTCCATTGACAGAATCACTGAGGTCTTACATTGTATGAGGCCTGGGCTGTAAAATTCAGGCCTGGGTCTCTAGTCTCGGAAAGTATTAGGCCCTGCTCGGCATAAGTAAAAATGGTGGCCTAGAGTTAGCTTTTGCTTAGCTCACTAGGTTTTGTTTTCCAAAGACCCTGGGAAAGGTGGCAGAAGAATGTGCATGCAACTGTCCACTGTTTTGGGAGAACACACCTTATTAGAAGCTACTCATGAGCTTGCTCCCTGTTATATGCCTAGTTGAACTAGCTTATGCTACTGTATGCTATGAGAATCCTGACTGACATTTATGGAAAGTCTCAGGTGCTATGACTTGTGGCTGGCTAATGAGGATGGAAAACTTCATGACCCATTGAGTACAATGATAGGAAGCTGTCAGGGCTCAATACAGAGCTTTAATTGTGTTCCATAAAGCCTTCTCCTACTTGCATTCTGTGAAATAATCAATCAAAAAAAGGCCATTCCAACCTATCAAAAGCCTCAATGGGGTCAAATGTTAAGATCACAAACTGTGTTTTGGAGTGCTTCCCTGTGTATAAGGCATCGAGAAGCCTCCATACAGGGTCCGTTAACTGCCTTTCTGGCATGAAGACAACCTGGGCTGGATGTACATATGAGGTCACAAAGGCATTTTGCTTGTTTGCTAATGTGACTGAAGTGTTTCATATCCTGATTTAATAGTGCGATTGGTCTACATGAATGAGGTAGCCTAGAGTCTCTGTCCAGTTTGGAAATTACTGTAATTTGGGATTCCTTCCATGTGTTGGCATCAGATTTCCCATTAAAATTCCATTGAAATTTTTGCCATCATTTTTAAGTGGTTTGATAAATTTCCTCCTGATAAAAGGTTTTATTTAGGCCTATTTTGCGCTCCTTGGACAAATATTAAATATTTAGAGGTTTGATACCGATTTTAGCTAAATAACTGTCCATTACTATTTCCTCTGGTTTATACTTATGAAACTTGGCAAGTGTAGCACAAATGGATTCTCTTGCATGTAGAACTTATTCTGTCACTTTGCAGTGATAGTATTTAATTTGTATGATGTCTTTTTTAGCTAGTCCGCTATCTCTCCATACCCCTGCCCCAGTTTTTAGGCAATTTCCTGTCTTAGAGTTATCCTCAGGCAAGGAATCTCCTAAATTTCATAAGGATAGGTACAGGGGCTCTGAAAACCAGTTTAAATCTCTTTTCATAGTGAAGTCCTTGCCCTCTTCCAAACCACAGTCCTTGCCCCCATCCTTGCCCTCTTCCAAACCACAGTTTTTGGAGCCTCCTGTAAAATGTGTCCTAAAATTAGAAGGTGGATCTGTCAATAGGCCATCTTTCCCTCTCCCTCTGCTCATGATCATCATTAAGAGAAATGAAACTAAGAAACACTATTTGCAGGAGACATAAGGTCTCCATATTCCCTGCATCTCTGAAACACAAGTCGATAATGAAACCTCTTTTGGCTTTGGTTTCAGCTTTGGCTGACTTCTGAGAGAAACCTGCTTCACCTTGAGAAGCAGCAGAACTAAAGTAGTCCAGTCTGCTTCATCCAGATACAATGTTCATCTAGTCCTGTCTCATGCACACTTATGTACATTTCTACCTAGTCTTGCTTCCATCAGTTCTGACCATGGATTGACTCAACCCCATCCAACTTGGGAGTGCACTCTGCGTTTCAAATGTTGCCTTGCCTTTAGCCTGCTAAGCTGATGGCTGGTACAACTCTTGGCTGTTGGTCAAATTGTCCTTTTGCCCATCCCTTGAACAAGTGATCGGACACCATTTCAGAACTTCCTTTGCATCTCTTTCTACCACAATTAAATACCCAGGAGCCCAGCGTTGGCCTTAGATGCTCTTCTTGACCCTATAATGAATGATGCTGGTCTCCTTGCTTTATTTCCCCTGCCCAGTTACTAAGCCTGCAATTTGCCAGAGGGTGTTCATCAGAAATAAGCGGAGCAGGGAACACTGAATGTAGCTAATTGTATATAATTATGCTTTCCAATCCTCTTGTTATTCTGTGCGTGCTTCTGTTTACAGGGCAATTACACAGTAGATAGGATGCAATTAAAACAATGTGCTATGAAGATCTGCACTTGCACTTCCACGGGCTCATGTCCATGTGGAAATACTGCCCTTCTGTGGAATTGCTTATAAGAGAGAGTGGACGTCAAGGAAGCCAAGAGTTGGTTGGCTTTCCAGGCCTTTCCAGCTGAGGGTTTTATTTTCTGTCCCTAACGTTACAATTATATAAAGTCCAGAGATTGGCCACTAGGATAGGATGGGGAAAATTGCAGGTGGCATCGTTCCTGTTTGCCACCTTCTCCTGTTTTGTCTTATTCTCAACTGAACAAGGGGTGTGTGCCTCAGTGTCGAGGCAGTAGGGTAGTGATGGGTATGGGTCCAGTCCTGAAATAATGACACCCCCCCAAACAGAATTGTAGGTTTGATTGAGAATTTTCATTCTACCAGTAGAAGGAGACGGACAGTTGAATGTGCCTTCCCTGTTCTTTCCTTCTCCCCGCAGCCCTCATCCCCCCTGAGGAGGTTGCAGTGGGAAGAGAGGATGCCAAAGTCACATTCCATCAGTGGCATTCTTCCACCTGTGGAACATCCATTCTGGATTCTAGCCCTTCAAGGAGAGGGAAAAATTGCCCAATGGTGCAGTAAGCAAGGCAGTAGATTGGGTAACACGCTAACAAGATAGTACTTGTATCCCAAACACATCACAACTACAATGAATTCTAAAATATCTCTTTTATGGTGAGTTCTGCCCTGGCATTTGTGGAGCAGGCACATAACGGCAGATCTTGTGGAGGTGCCTGGGAAAGGCAAGTTCTATATGGAGGTGAGCTAAAGCCCCAGGATCAGTTTGGGAATCTAGCAAGGATTACTTCATTAACTTGCACCCTTCTCCACCTGAAGCAAAATCCAACAGCAGAAGAATCTCTTTTTCCAGTGAAATGTTCACCACAACTTCCACAGTCTGGGGAAATGCAATGTCTCCGCAATGCAATTCTGCAATTGCAGGAAAGATGTCTGGATGGCAGGAAAATGAGGCACCGTTGCACATGCATTATTCAACAACCTGGTCATATGGAAAGGCCATTTACATATCATTACAATCTAGTGTCCCGTATTTTTATCTGAATATTTGGTTTTCCTCTACTCATTGTACTATTTCTCCATTTATACCTGATGGGTTTGTATTCCATGAATCACTGCTATTATTTTCATGGTTAAGATCTTTTTACAAGGCTAGCGAGCCAATAGTCCAAAACCCTGCCTTCTTTCTTAATTAAGAGCTATCCATGTTGTCTGTTTAGGCAGTCAGACAATTATTCAGGATATAATTGGGTGCTGCTGAGTAATCTTGAATGGTTTCATTTTTTAATTGTTTCTGTGTTGTTAAGTGCTTAACCTGATAGAAATGACTTTGACAAGACAAAAATATTCTGACCACATAGTATGTTACAGATAGAAAGACAATGAAAGGTCCTAGAAGCAAATGGTTTCCCCGGTGAATTAATATGTGGGTTCCAACCTATTAATTCAAGGTGGCTATATTATTATCACCTTATTATTAGATTTCATTAATATCCCACCTTCTTCCTCTTGCAAAGAACCCAAGGCAGCTTCCATAGTTCTCCCCCACTCAATTTTTATCTTCACAACAAGAAAACTGTGAGCTAGATTAGGCTGAGAGTTCATAAATTACCCAAATAACTCAGTGAGTGGGGACTAGAACCCACATCTCTTGCATCCCAGTACAGTATTCCAACCAGTCCACCACACTGGCACAGTTAGAGAGAGGGCAGGAGAGGAGAGGGCAGGGAGTTAACTTTTCTTGCTAGGTGGGAATCACGTTGCTGAGAGGATCTTGTCTTTTACTTCTGCTTGGCCTTTTGGAATGACAGCAAATGGACCCTGACCTTCCTTATCCATGACCTTCTATGCTATGTGAGAAGGTAAGACTTTTATCACCAAGCCAAGATATAGTTAATGGAAAGCAGACTGGTTTGGAATCCATTTGAAGGCAAAGAGTTCTACGTAAAGCCCAGACTCTGCATGCAGGACGGCACAAGTTCTGTCCCTGGTATTTCCCAGTCTGTTCATTTTGACATCATCATCATCATCACCACGGCACTACTATCCTGAACTTCACCACAATCATAATTATGATCTAGATTTTTCAAAATAAGTAATCCTCAAAATAAAAGAACCCTGTTCTCAGAAATACCAGAAATAAAACGCTTTAATTAAAGTTAACATTAAATTTATAACACCTCAGATAATTATATCCACTATTATGTTACATAAAACAAATAAAACGACTGTGATACTATTAAACAGATCTGGGTTCTGCATTAAAGAGCCCACTGTATGCCATCAAGTGCTTGGAAATAGAGCAAAGGCGAAAATGTGGGCTGTGCTGGAGAAAGCATTCTATAATTGGGAGGCCACTTCTGAAAAGCCTCTTTCCCCCCTTGCCCTCATCTAAAGTGGCCTGAGAGGAGGCACTTGGAGAATGATCTTATTGTGGTAGATAGGTAAGTTTGTACCAGGAAAGGTACTCTATCAGTACAGAGAGCCTGAGCTGCATGAGACTTTTTGGTTAAAGCCAGCAGTTTGAATTAGGCTTGGAAATATACAGGCAGCCAGTGCAAGGGTGAAGGCAGCCTTGACGTCTGTACTCTGACCTTCTGGTCCTGTAAGCAATCTACTGCCACATTTGTGCAATTATATTCCCTGAATAACCTGCAAAGCCAGGCCCTTCTAGAGAGCATCACAGCAATCTAACCCTGAGGTTACCAAAGCACGGCTTATCGAGGGCAGGTTATTCCTGTTGAGAAAGGGGCATAGCTGGGCTGAAGGAGCTGGAAGGCACTGCATATCGCCGAGGCTGCCTGAGCGTTATTTAAGTGACCAGGATGGTTGCAGGAGAACCCCCCAGGCTAAGAACCTGCTTCTTCAGAGGGAATGAAGCCGCATCCAGGATCCTGCTTCTCAGGTTCATATCACTGCCTCTGTCTCTTTGAAACAGCCTGCGCTGCCAGACTCGCACCCTACAAACAGAAAAAGGAGGTCCTCAACCCCATTTTCTCAGCCAAGCATTTATCTGCAGAATGCAGCTGACCTGACCTGGGTCATTGACTGGGTAGACTGAACATCAATTGCACAATTGCAGAACATGGTTTGAAGAGTGCAAGTGCACCTGTATGTGTCTGATTTCTGCCTGGAAAGAAGCTCTTTCCACAATTACCTGCAACAGAAATTAGCCAGATAAATGGAATTATTTACCTAGCCAGTGGGATACTTTCCAATAGGGCCATGTTGTGTGAGGGATCACATTTCATCTTACATTTCCTAGCTTCCCAGCCCACAGGGAAAAGTATAAATAATGCTGGGGAAAATCCTTAACCTGCAAAGAGGATCAGTGGCCTAGAATCCAATTTAGTTTGTCCGGTTGTAATGTTAAGTGTAATATATTTCTTTTTTTTTTCCAGTAATCTTCCATTGCAAATAGAAAGGAAAGTAGTTATGAGATCTGTCCTGATACCTGGAAAGTCACTGTTTGACAAAATCCTCTGAGATCTAGTTTAAGTACATGTGCAGAAGTTCTACATTTGCCTAAAGGAGAGACTTTTACATTAAACATCATGACAGTGATTTGGATAGCGAGAAACTGTGCGTACATGGAAAAATCAATAGACTGCAGGCATAAGTTTAATAATTCAGTTGATGTTCCTTACAAAATTAGAAACTGTAGTTGGAAAGCATGAAAACCAAGAACTAATTAAAATTAAAGGCTTAGGATTAAACATTGTTCTATGTGGATGTATTAAAATGTATGGTGCTAGTATGCCCAGATGGTCATGCAATTGGTATTGCTCTGTCAATATGACAAATCAAAGGAGGAAACTTTGATTTTTCTAAATGGCAATTAAAAAATAACTTTATACTAGCACTGGCCTACCAAGTGGTGTTTCTGTATTATTTATATCCTAAATCAGTTACTCAGTATCTAGTCTCCCATGCGAATAAGAAGGCAGGTATTTGCAAAACAAGACAAGCTTCTCTACCCCTGGTGGTACCTCTCTATCCCTTGCCACTGTGATTATTTGGGGTCACGGGAAGGGCAAAGAAAATGCTAAAGGTTTTCTTCCCCAGAGAAGCCCTGTGAAACTTACATGCTTTCCATTTGCACATATTATAATGGTACTGAGGTGTGTCAATTTCACTTCTTTAAAATTACTCTAAACCTAATACAGCCAGGAGGGCCTGGTGAAATTGACTAGCATTTCCTCCCACCTCTTTAACAAATCCAGGTAAAACTGACGGTGTCTGGGTGGGGTGGTGGGGAGTCACATTCACTGCTGAGAGGGAGAGATGGACTTCAGTCACTTTCACCAGTGCTTTTGCCTAAAATTCCCAGTTTCTTTTGGATGATGCTATTTTAATTATCCTTGTTTGTTCTCAGACTTTGGTTGAATTTTTCTCTCAGGTATTTCCTGTAAATCCTTAAAATATGGATTTTAAATTTTAAGTATCTAATTGTTTATATTCTTGTATGTGTTTGGCTAAAATGTGTTTGTTTGATAAAGTCTTTTCAGAAAAGCAGTGGCAATACTGTGTTTAAAAAATGTATATTTTGCATTGTTAAAGCATCCCGAGACTTCAGTAATGGGACGGTCTGCAAAAGTTTTAAATAAATATATAATAATAAATAAGACAGGACAGGGGAAGCTTGCTTGGCTGACTGATACTTCTGCCCACTTGATCCTTGACAAAGGTGGCTGGATGGGAGAGATGTGATGACAGTGATGCTATCTCACCATTCTTTCCGCCTGGTGCTATCTAAAGATGGGAAGAACACCGAGGAAGGAGAGCTGTAGCATGCATTTGAATTGTTCTTCTTCCATGCATTTGAAATTGCTCCCCACTGATGCTCAGTGGAGTAGCGGTAAATGGTGAAGTTCGGGCATCCATCGTGAGGGCCCGTGTTGCCACGCTGTCATGGAGACTGCAAAGATACAGGCAGCTTCTTGATCCATTCCAACCTCCACCATTGAGCAGGTCTTTTCTAGAGCGAATGGGTCTTACTTGCCTATTCAAGAGCAGGTCACCCCCCAAAACACTCTCCATTACTACAAGAACAATAGAATGTAGCTGGGAAAATCCACTCCCCTACAAACTGCTGTGAGAATTGCAGCTAAACTCAGAAGGAATGGGAATTTGGAGGGTGGCAGATTACGCCTGCTTTCCTGCTGTCAAAGAGTGATGGGACCACAGCTCTGTGAGCCTTAGTTCCACTGCTCTACCACCTACGCGTAAAATGATGAATACTGGCCAAACTATAAGCCAGCCTTTGAACATCCATTGAAGCCTTAAATCAAGTCATACTAATCCCATCTCATACATATGCCGTCTGTCTTCACATCTGGATAGCAACACAGCTGAAAGAAAGTGATGGGCTTAGCTGATCTTCATGGGTAGGTGGATCCTTTACTCAGCTTCAAGAGGCTCAGCAAAGTGCCTTGTTGCCTTTGAGAAATGGCATTTTCAAGAATTATGTTGGGCCAGGGAACTGCCTTTGGTCCCATGCTGCCAATTTGTTACTTTTACTCTACTTCTAAAGCATCACATTCCTTTCTCAAGGATGCTTTAAGTCCTTAAACAGCTCTCATTAATGCTTCAAAGTCTAGTGCTGCATGAAGGCATGTGATATCCTAAAGAAATGCATTAGCCAAGAAAGAAATAAGAGCATTTCATAAGGAAAATCTCATCAGAACAGAAAGCTGCAATCTATAGCAGAACAGCTACATCTTTAATTTTCTTCCACGGTTTGCCTGACATTAGAGAAGAAATGAGCATTTTGGACCAAACCTGGGGGAGAGAGGGACGGGGAGAGAATGACTTGGCTGGGAGAGACAATGCAGGCGAGAGACAAAGAGGCTTCTGTGGGTTCAGCTCCGAACTGTGATTTCCAAGCTCTTGACGCTTCGCATGTCCTAACTCAGACTCCACCACAGTCCTTTGGGCAGTTGCTTGTCCTTTGCGACGAAATGGCACACCACTTCGTGGTGCTACCCATGGCCATTTCTCAAATTGCCAAAGGTGCCAACAGGCCCCCCAAAAGTGGCCTAGCTCCGGGGGAAATAATGGGCATCCTTGTTCAGAATGTAACAAGTAGGACCTGCAGCAGCGTTTTGCAACATGTGGTGCTCCTGCTCAGGGCATTCCCTTCACTTTCCTGGCCTGTCTTCCAGTTCCTGCCCCATCAACAGACAGATGCATCCCAGAACCTTCAAGAACACTTTGCCTGCATCAGGCTCATTGGGCTGCTTTTTTTTTTTTTTAAAGTGGGGGGCATGAGACTTGGATTCTTCTTCCTTCTGCCAATCAGGAGAAAAACTCCAAGCCTGATGATGCCTGTTGGGAGTGGATAATGCCATTTTCACTACTTCAGTACCAACACTGAGAGAGCAGAGATTGCTATTACTCTAGATCAGAAGCTGGCAACTTCTAGGAGTCTCTGCATCACCACTGGAATTGTGTTGGAAGAAAAGTCCAAATTTTGGAAGGAAAGAAGGGATGCAGGGAGCAGATGCTTTGTATATATGCAGAATTACATATGAAAGTCTTCTGCTACTGTGACTTTGCTCCCAAACACAGAAGTGCACCCTGTGCACACCTTCTTGGCAGCCAAAATTATTGTGCTGCATGTGTGTGCTTACCATGGCCACTGCTATAGCAAATTCGACAGGGATGGGGCAGAAAAATGGCATGGGGGCTACATGAGACAGCAGGCCACATGTTGCCCATCCCTGGCACGGATGAGGAATGCCGAGTGTTCCCAAACAATTTCTGAACTAGGATCCAAACTGTGAATGGAATATATTCTGTTTATTATTATAGTTTGGTCTAAAATGTGCCTTCTCTTTCTCTCAGCCAAGGTTACTTTATTGAACAACAGTCAGACTGTAGCCAGGGAATAATTGGTATATTCTTCCCCAGCCTCCTTCCACATGCACACACTCTGCCTTAAATCCTTATTCTTTTATAGTAAAAGTGCTTTGATGTATGCAACTGAATCTCACATAGAAAAGAGGTTCCACTGAATACTGGCACATGATAAGGTTTGAAACAGTTTCCTGCAAGTTTGTTATTTTGCCAGGCAGTCAACACCCATGGGCAGTCCATACTTTAAATCCTAAATCCAACATTAAACCTATTAGTATTAAATATACTAAATATTTTGCACTTTAGAGCTCCATCCCAAGAGCTTCCACAGATTGCTCCAGCTCAGTATTTCCTACTTATAGCAGCAACTTTCCTGGGTCTATGTGTGGAGATCTGTCCCTTTACCTCCTATCTGATCCTTTTAACTGGAGACGCCAAGGAATTTTTGCATTCCATTGGATTCCATTTACTTAGTTCATCTGCCTGGAATGGAGGTTGGATAGATCCTGTGAACAAACCTTACCTGAGCAGATGTTCATGTGCAAGGATCTGAGGGGATTCCACATATGGGAGCTAGGTATGCAAGAACAGAAGAATAGAAGAAAAGCTGTGCTGGATCAGGTCAATAGTCCATCTAGGTCAGCACTCCATATGCATGGTGGCAAACCAGCTGCCCATAGGATCCCTCGGACAGGATGGGGACAAGACTTCCATCTGCCCAAGCTCCTCAGCAACTGGTATATGCAGGCTGACCACCTTTGGTGCAGGAGGTATTGAATCTGACCTAAGGATTGCATCCACGCCCTGCCACAGTACAAGCCACTGGCCAAGCCCACATGGTGTGAACCAGCCCTGGTTGTGTACTTCTTCTTCTATAGTGTCCAAAGAGCATCTGGAGCTAAGCAATAATGGTCACTAACAGCAAAGGGGAGGCGGTGAGAATGCTATGCCATGTCCTTTCTGTTGTACATAATTAGCATCTGGCTCCTTCCAGGGAAGTGAGCACCATCACCTTCCAATTATCCCTGCCACCTTGATCTGCTTTTCATCCAATAACAGAAGGCTTCATAACTAACAGCTTTACCTTTCTGCTTTGAAGCATTTAAAAAGAAAAAGCTAGTGCATTCCAGCTGCCTTTGGGCATAAGACTAATAAAGATTTAAAATATTTAAGAAGCTCCTTGCACCCCAAGCACTTAGTCTTTTAAAATCATGCGCCTGGGTGCTTTCTGCATAGTGTTGAGGTTGGTAAACTGTCTTCTCTCTCTCCCTCTCCCTCTCCCTCTCTCTCTCTCTGTGTGTGTGTGTGTGTATGAATCAGACTCCCAGCTGCATCTTTCTTAGACTGAAGGAAGCAAACTATATTTTGCCCATTTCAACACTATAGGCATTCAGAATGTTAACACTGAATTGGATCAGAATAACAGGGACAAAATGACAGAATAGCCAGTGTTGCTGTTCCACACAGTCTTCTGCAAAGTACCCAAGAAGTCTCCCTGTTCTTGAATATATTCTATAAGTGGTTCTATGAGCATCGCTCTTGGGATTAGTTTCATTGTTTTTCCACACAACACTCCAGTGCAAAGTGGAAAACAGTCCTTCTGCTGTACTTCCATTGTAACTACTCTGGACTGTCAAGATTTGGACTTGAAATCTGCACTTAAACAAAAGCAGGGCCAGCTCCAATTCCTTATCTCTGGAAATAGTACAATGAGTAATGGTGGTGTGAACTGGGAACCAGTGTTCCAGGAAGCCACTGTATCATCTGGATCTGACACTCGCTGGATGACCAGGTTGTTTTGTTGATCCTTTCTGATCCTGAAATTATTGCACTGAGTGTTCATCACCTCTAAACAATATGTACATCAATAAGGTCTATGCCCAGATGATTGCAAGGTGCTTTATATACGACAGTCTTTGAAAAGTACTCAGAAACTACCACTGGTCCAGAATGTAGTAGTCAGACTGTTAACAGGGAGTGACTCTTGGGAGTTTGTGTCCCTCTTATGGGACCAGCTTTGCTTCAGGGAACAATGCAGAGTCCTCATAAGTAACTATGGCAGCCCTTCCTCAGCCTGTTGCTCTCCTGATGATTCCTTTCCAGCAGCCCCAGCCAACGTGGCCAATGAGGACCAGAATAGCTGAAAGACTACGTAGTCAGCCTGCCTGTCTCCTTAAAAAAATTCAGAACACTTCCTGTATTCCCTCAATTCCCAGAACTAAACTCAGTTGGTTCTGCCTATGTTATTCTATCATAAATTAGAAAAATTTGTCCTTTTAAGGAAAGCATTTAGGTTGCACATTGATCTTTATGGAATGGGTATAAACTGTCTTAGAACTGGTTTATTTCTCTCTCTCTCTTTAAGGAATAAATCATAGAATGCTACAACAATATTCTATTATTTTGCTTCATTTAGTGCTATGTTATAATAGATGTTTTAAATGGTTGATCTGTGCTTATTAGTCTTCCTGAACTCTTTTAAAAACTCAACAATTAATGTTTCTAACAGAATCTGGGTGGGCAAGAACTCCAACTAATTGCAGTATCTTGACTCATGCCTTATTCCTTCCTGCACCCACCCCTGGTTCTGGGACCACATCACTTCAAAAGTACCTTCTTACTTTTTGGTGTTTTGCATATATTTGCAATAGGAGATAGTTCACACATGGTACAATAGCCCATAGGCACATGGTACCTCTGGTCACTCCACTGCATGAGCAAGACTGGTGCAAGAGGAGATGGGGACTTCTTGAAACAATCCAGAAAGCAAGCTGGAATACTAATTTTTGAAACAGGGCAGGTCAGCAGAGCTCCTTTCTGCAAGCTGTATTGACATGCGTCAGTCTGGAAATAAGCATTCAGTTGATTTCTACTTGCTTTAGGACCTGCTAGCTACTGGCTCCTCTAGCTGTAGATTCCACTGGCTGCATTCTGCCCTTTCTGTAAATTCATTCTTAGAATTTAGAATCCATGTTTAGACAGAAAAAAGACTTGCAACACCCAGCTGGCCCCAGCCGTTGCAACTACAATATGATTGTAGAATCATTATGTTGAGTGCCTTGTTTTTAGCATCAGTGAGCCTTTTAAGATTTTTTGTTACTGCTGCTATAGCTTTAAAATGACATCATCTTATACTATTCATTCCTGTTACAATGAATTTTGAAAAACTAAATTCTGCCTTATTGAACATTATGAAAATCTATTATGGCTAGCATCCTAAGATCTATTAAAAAACCAGTACAACAAATCAAAACAACCAAATGCAGTAGAAACAACCCAACACTTTATTGATAATATTAGCCCATGTACTGGTGATCCAATAACTAGTGATCATAATATACTATGATCTAATAATAATAGTTCATATATACTAGTGATACTAGACATAAAGTAGTATTATAGGCCCTTTCTTTCAGACTGGACAGTAAATATGTGTGTGTATTCCACATAGTGGTCATTTCTCACACACACACACACACACACACACACACACACGTAGTCCTGCCCTCTTTTTTCATTCTATTCCACATAAAATATGTTTTTGTTGTATCAAAAAAATATATCATATGTAAAAGATGAAAGATAACACAGTGAGGGAGTGATTTAGTGGATAAGCTTCAGCAAGGCATTTGTCAATGGAGATTTTTTTTTTTTTTTTGGAAGAATGTGCATCCTCATGGATAATGCAAGAATTTCTCCTTACACGTCCAGGCCAGTGGTGCTGAAAGAACAGCTCCACCACAGCACCTCCTGAATGAACGCAGTCGACCTAAATCTTACTGGTGTCAAAGCAAAACCCTTCAGTGTGCAGTCTAGGAATCTCACCCTCTCTCTGCCCCAAAAAGAAATGATGAGAAGAGGACAAAAGGATTTGGGTCACAGACTTCTTGCCATCACAGCTCACTTCTTAGTGTCACTCTTGTATTGACAGTGAGGCTGAGGCAAACGAAATGGCTACAATGCTGTGAACAGGGCACTGAAACAACCCTAGTAGAGCCACTGTTGATTAAAAGCAAGCTTTCTCCTTAAAATATGATGGATTATCTTCTGAACTTTGCCTGTGATAAGAATCTCTGGGCATCCTGCACTGTTTTATGGAGACCAACATAGCAATTGTGCCGAGACTGAGTGCTCCTTGGCGCTGATGACAGGGAGAGAGCGGGGGGGAGAGAGATGGAACCTGAAGCTGAGCATTTTGTTTATCCAGAAAGTTATTCTCATCTAAATGGAAGTCACAGGGGGGATCCATCAAGGAAGGCTTCATAGCTTCTTAATCTGTAAATATGCTGAGTTTCTCTCTGATGGCAAGATCTGTATTTTTGGAGACTAGATAAAGGAAGAGAATGTGAGAGACTAAGATGTCTAGATGACTCTGCCCTTTGAGGATGTCTCATAAGGCTCAGTAGGGCTGCCTGACCTAGCCTCACTCTTTCAAGTTTGTTCCAAACAGAATAGGGTTTGTATTATTGGGTTGAGAAAATCTGAAAACAACAGCAACAACCCATATTCCAGCTGCTCCAGCAAGGCAGCCTTTTGGCCATTTATGCTAGGAGTGTAGAACATCAGGCCCAAAGATGAACCCCATCCCCAGGATTCCCTAGAAGGACATGCCCCTTGTGCAGCTTTTCTAGTTTTAGTTATTATTAACATTTCTTTTCCAACTTATCAGCTGAAAAAACCATCAAGGTGGTGTAAAACAATTTAAAACACAATGCAAATATTACAAAGAGAAAATAAAAAAGTGTGATTAGAATATTTGATAGAAACACTGCCTGATCAACCAAGGAAGGCTTCCTGCAATAAAGAAATGAAACATGAAATTGCTGACCTTCTTACCAAAATATTTAACATGTCTATAAAATTGGCCCTTGCACCAGAGAACTGGGGAATGGCCCGTGTAACACCAATTTTTAAAAAGTGATCCAGAGGGATCCAGAAAATTACAAGTCAGTTAGCTTAATATCTGTTCTGGGTAAACTGCTTGGAAGCATTATTAAAGACAGAATCAATAAGCACATAGAGAGACAAGTCCTGGCTGGGAAAAAAATGAGCATGGCTTCTGCAAGGGGAAGTCTTGTCTCACTAACCACTGGAGTCCTTTGAGAGTGTTGGTAAGCATGTTGACAGGGGCAAACCAGTAGACATTGTTTTGGAATTCCAAAAAGCCTTTGACAAAGTCCTACTCCAAACAATCCTGAGCAAATTAAGCAGTCATGGAATAAAAGGAGGCTCCTCTTCTGGATCACTAACTGGTTAAAGAGCAGAAGAGAGTAGGAATAAATGGCAATTTCTTCCAATGGAGAGATATCATCCATGGAGTCCCACCAGATTCTGTATTAGGCCTTTAACATATTTATCAGCGATCTAGAATTAGGTGTAAGTGGCCAAGTGGCCAAGTTTGCTGATGACACCAAACCATTTACAATGGTTAAAGTCAAAAGGAATTGTGAGGAGGTCCAAAGGATCTCTCCAAGATGGAAGAACGGGTATCAAAATAGCATATACAGTTCAGTGTAAGCAAATGAAAAGTAATGCCTGTTGAGATAAAAAACAATAAATCCCAACTTCAAGTATATGCTGATGTGATCTAAGCTAGTAGTGACTGAACAAGAAAGGAAATTTGGAGTAGTACCAGGCAGCTTTATGAAAATGTCATCCCAGTGCACAGCTGTTATGGAAAAGTCAAATTCTATGCTAGGCCCAATTAGGAATAAAATAGAAAATAGAACTGTCAAGATCTCACTCCCCTTATACAAATTTTTAGTACAACTGCACTTGGAATATTGTGTTTAGTTCTGCCTGGTGTACCTGAAAAAGGACATTATTGAGTTGGAAACAGTAAAGAGATGGGCACAAAAATGATCAGGGGGCTGAAACAATTCCCCTATGAGGAATGGCCGCAGCAATTGGGACTTTTTAGCTTAGGGAAAAGGCAAGTAAGGGGATAATGACAGATGTGCTTAGAATGATGCATGGTGTGGAGAAAGCGGAGAGGGACACATTTCCCTCCTTAACCTAGAGTTATCCCATGAAGCTGATTGGTGCGAGGTTTAGGAGAGAGAAAGGGAAGTATGTATCCATATAATGTATAATCAGACTACCAGAGATTACATGCCGGCACACACCCGTTGCTGATCTTGTACACATCCTGCTTGAGAAAACCTGTGTGTAGAGAATGCTGGACTAGATGGACCTTTGAGCTGATCCAGCATGGCTTTTCTTTGTTCACAATGTCGGTGCATCCCTGAACTTAGAGACAGGTGTTCTGCAAAGGAGTTACCACAATGAAGGCTTTTCATATGGCCATGAAGAACCAACCAGCAATATCGGGCAGAATGTTAAGAGAAAAGGTATCCTGGTTTAGGGCTTTATACACTAGTACCAAAACCCTCAACCTGTCCTAGTACAGTTCTTTCAGCAAAGGAATTGCATGCTGAAAAGGGGCAGCTCCTGATAACAGCTGAGTTGTTGTAATCTGTACTCACTCCACTTTCGGCATCAGCCTAAAGGCAGCCCCACATAGAGCTCTTTGCAATAATTCTTCCTGTTTTATCATTAATTTTTATTGTGGATTTAATTAAATCAAAGCAAAAGCAAAAGAATGCACTCATTCATACACACTCTCTTTCACACACACACACTTCTGTTTTCTTACATGAAATTTGAATAGATAAGTTTCAACTGTATACCTGCTTATTTTTTATATAAAGCAAGATTTCCTACAATCCCACAGCATAGGTTCCTACAAAGGCAGACCAAATATCTGTCCATTGGCTATGCCTCCTGATCACCCATTCAAAAGTTGAAGGTCTCATTAAATTGTCAATCATTTGTCTTTCTGCTCTTGCAGTATCAGTCTTGTAGCTGTCAAAAAGGTGCAGAAAATCCATTTACATTCACCTTGAGTTACATTCCAAGAAGCAGACAAATAATTAAGGAGAAAATGATTAAAGAGCATTTCAACACAGTGTGTATCCATATTATTTCTTCCTCCCAAAAAGGGGCAGCTGTTGGACATTGCCAAAACATATAGATAGGAGAAGTATTTGCAGTATCATACCTCCAGAAATTAGTAGATTTAGGCAAATAAGATTTATCGATACTTTGGGGACAGATGCCAACACAGTGATTTGGTAAGATAGGACCATCCAAGTTTATTTATTTATTATTTATGTTATTTAAAATATTTATATCCCATCCAATATGAACAAACATCTCAGGACAGCTTACAAAAACTATAGCAATTGATAACAACAAATGACAACCATACACAACAAAAACATAACAGCAAAACAAAAATCAAAAACTAAAACAAAAAGCTACTGTGAGTGTTAAAACCAAATAAAATTTCTAATTCTTAAAATGGCAGGTAAATAAAGGGGTTTTCACCTGGCTCCAAAAGGTTTATTTATTTATTTATTTATTTATTTGGGGCATTTTTAACCCATCCAATCACTATGTGTCTGGATGGCTTACAACAAAGGTTCAATAAATACAACAATATAAAATATCATATTAATGGCCCAAACAATAACAATATTAATAACACTAATAACCCACAACAGGTATTTAATAAAAACACAATTAAAATTTAAACTTTAAAATACTGGGTGAAAAAAAAGATCTTGACCTGATGCCAGAAAACATATAATGTCAGTGCCAGGTGGACCTCTCTGGGGAGCGCATTCCATAGCCAGGTTGCCACCACAGAGAAAGTCCTCCTCCAGGTAGCCATCCTCCTGATCTCCTTCAAGGAGGCTTCCTGGAGCAGGGCCTCTGCTACAGATCTTAAGGGATGGAAGGGCATGTAGGGAAAGAGTCGTTCATTCAGGTATCCTGGTCCCAAGCCATTTAGGGCTTCATAGGTCATAACCAGCACCTTAAATTGGGCCCAGACTTCAGTGGGAAGCCCGTGAAGCTGATAGAGGACCGGTGTTATATGAGAATAATGACCGGTCCCCAACGGCAATCTCACAGCTCTATTTTGCATCAGTTGAAGTATCCAGACTGTCTTCAAGGGCAGCCCCATGAAGAACCAAATATAAAGTCAGCACCAGGAAAACCTCTCTGGGGAGCACATTCCAGAGTCTAGGTGCCACTACAGAGAAGGCCCTCCTCCAGGTAGAGACCCTCTTTACCTCCTTCAAGTTGCTGCTCCATTCTTGATTAATAGTGTATGCATCATATTTATACACTGATAGTAAGTATTTAAAAGCTTGGATTGTTGATCAATCTTAATAGGTTATTTTAATTCTAACAAGGAAGGAAACTCTACAAATGCAAAAGCATCAGGGCCAAACCTAGACTGACATAGACATTTTGCCTTCCTCTCTAACTGTGAGAGTTAGCCTATCTGTTTTAGCATGTCATGCTCCCAGTACAATCCATTTGGGAGAGTGTCCAGATATGAAAATTCCAAAATGACCAAGGGGAAAGTCTAATCAAAGCTGGAAAGACCAGAATGTAGTACAGGTCAGCAAATAAGACTGATGGGACAAAGCAAGATAAAACAGGAGAAGTCCACCCTCTTTGATCAGAAATTGCATCCTTTTCAAAGATAATTGAAATACAGTGGAATGGGGAACCATGGAATCCATAAACCAAAGCTTTAAAATTTTGGAAATACTTGTCAGTTATAAATAGAGGCATCCCATGTAAAAGATATACAGTCCAGAGTACAAGTATATTTAGCATACCCCATTAGCTCAGGTTTAAAGACACTCATCTGTTGATATCCTGTAGGATGTAGTTAATCAACTTATTAAAATTTAACTAAATCATCTGAGCTATATCTCTAGGGATGAATATTCCCAAATAAGTAATAGCATCTGATCAGGGCTTAAAGTACCACTAAGTTTCCTTTCATGGAGACACCCAGAAATAGCATTCAAAGATGCTATAAGGGCCTGAGCAACACTAGTGGGAGAAGACATTCCGTTAGACACTCAGATCACCACACTTTAAGTTCAGTGACAGACTGGAAGCCAGCGCAGCTGAAAAAACACCTCACAGTTGCCTCCAAAATACACACTAGGGGGATTTGGAGTATGGTTGTGCATTATTTTGTGATATGTGATAGAAAGGGCTTGACTTCAGTGCAGAACTATCACCCATTTTCACGAGGCCTGTCTTGAAGTGTGACATGTAGCCATGGAATGGCTCGCCAATCGTTAAAGGATCAGAATGGCCAATTAGAATGCCCTATATGAAATGCAGGACTGATTGGCTGAGTTAAAGGAACAAGAGCCACAAAATAGGCAGAACTGTTCTTTGTCCTGAAAGCGTCTTTGATGATCTAAAAGGAATGGACACTTTCAAGTTATAATCAGAATAGAAAAGTAGGACCTTTTCAGAGCATCACGTACAAATGCAAATCCTTATGCCTGAACTATCTATACAATCAGGTTGAGAGTGTTCATGCAAATACAGTGTTGATACATTCAGAAATATTTAGCGCCTCAAACATATATAAAGTAATACATCACCTAGTAAAGAATTACAAACTGTTCCAATGATCTAAAAACGTTTAAATCAAATTATTGCACGTCATCCAAAGACAGGTATTTGGCCCAGCTAGGCAGACTGTTACCTGCCACTTAGCATCTTATTCTGGAAGCCACTGTGTTGTGGTGGTTAAAGTGCTGGACTGGAAGTCAGAAGTTCTGGGTCCAGGCCCCATGCAGTTTATGGGGTGGCTTTGAGCCAATCATGGACTTTCAGTCTTACCTACCTCACAAGGTTGCTGTGAGAAGAAAATGGCCAGTTGTGTAAATAAAAGAGCAAAAGAAACTGTATACAATAGCTTTAAAATAGGTGTACTGATAACTTTGCTGAATTTAAAGATTATGTGTGGAAGAAAGCACTGACCATCACTACCATTGGTGGACCACAACTGGCTATAGCATTGCATATGTTTCATGAGATGACTGAACATTTTATGTATTTATTTTACAAAGCTGTAATCTGCCTGAAGTGATTAGATGTATTGGCAGGAGTAAGTAAACCAATGAAGTACACAGAGCTGAAAATGAGCTATGTTCCCATGCTGCCTGGAGAAGAACCTGCTGTAACTCTTTCACCAACAGAAGTCAGTTCAATAAGATTAATCACTAACACATATTGATCTGCCCACTGTTTGTGAATATAGAAGTTGCCTCGGTAAGACTCTGTACATCAAGGCGTGTGCTGGCTTCAGTCAAGCACATTTGGATTCCATGGTCATTGGACATTGATGCTTCTTTTGTGAGAGATTAAACATACAAACAAAAGTGACAGCATTTTTAAGGGGCATCATATGGGTTGTTGGCAAGAAAAAGGCACCTTCTGGCCCAACCCACAGCTCCTACAGCTGTGTAAAAATGGGATGCATCTGCCTAAGGGACACACTGTCATCCTTGGGGAAAGAGCATGCCATGTCCCTTCAGGGTTCAGAAAGGAAAACAGATATTTTACTGTGTTTCTATGGATTTCAGGAAGTGGTGGAAGCAAAATATCAGGTACACCCATTCTGTCAAGCTAACATACAGAAGTCCCCTGGGTGACTGATTCATAGGCCATTTAGTTTATGAATAAATCTTCTTTGGGGCTTAAATTTAATTGTTCAGTCTTCTGAAACACTTGCTGGCTCTGTATTATCTGTCTGCACAGAACTAAAGCTGCCACCATGCCTAAGCAATCATTTCATTACTGACTTGTTTTTCTTTGATGATGGCCCTTCAAGCAATGTGCATCTTTCTCCAGAAATATTATCTCAGTGCCTTATCTAATTTTTAAGTTGAAAGAAGACTGAATCATTTTGTGGAATTGTGGGAGGACCAAGGAAGGATCACAGTGTCCTCATTTCAGGGGCCCTGCTCAGGTCTCCCATCAAGGTAGCTTATCAAAGTATCCTCCTTCCACCCTCCCCTAGGCTCTTCCAGGTACTTGGCAAAATGCAGGAGAATCTAGCCTGTGATTTCTAAGCTTGGCTTCCTACATACTGCTGCACTACAATTCCCATCACTCGTGATCACAAACAAAGCTGGGTGGGGATGATGATCTGGGAACCCAACACTGAACACCACTGCTTTTGGATCTGACTCCCTGGCGATTTTGACATTCTGCTTCTCCTGAGTCAACACCCCTTCTCCACATCCCTCAGAACTGGCAATTGAGACTTTAGATATCACACAGGATGGGAACCCCCTCTTCATCCCATGGGAACGGGGTGCACAGGAAAGAGGATTGTGCTTCCGCTGCAATCATGACCCAGTGATTAGCTCTTGCAACAGCATCTGTTTTAACTCCATTGCCTTCTCCTAGCTCTGACTTAGTGGTCATAGCAAGGCTCTTTTCCTAACATGCTTTCCTGTTTCCAAAGTACAAGGAGTCAATTTACTTCTGATTCCACTTCATCCTATTGCCATACAAGCTACTCCCACAATGGTGGGGAGTGTACATACATGAAGATCCTCCCTCACACTTTAATGCTTCATTTTTATTCAATATATTTTGAGTTTCCACTCCATTACAAGTAGGCTTAATACCTTCAAAGAAAACTGCATGTAAAAACATCAAATTATCCCAAATTACATGTAAAAGTATTTAAGCTTTAAAAGTTAGCCAGCTCACATGACTTTTATGTCAATCTCAGGAAACTAGCATAATGTGCAAGACTAATTCATAGGATGATTGCTTCCTTGGAGGCTCAGGTTTCCACAACAAATACTTCTTTTCAGATGCTCCATCCAGGCTCTTACACCTAGGGGCTGAAAGACTCTGTGGTCAAGGCACACGCAGAGATAAATCTGGGGCCATCTGACAAAAGGTACACATTTCGGGCATTTATCTCAGACAAGCAACACAGTGGGAGCAAACCTCCAGTCACAGCTTAAATGCTGTTAAGCTGGAAATGTTCCAGAACCCAGGGACTTGGACAGAAATTCTGGTCAGGAAAAAGTGATGGAAAAGCAAAGGTGAACTGCAAGGGAGGAGGGAGAAATTCAAAGTCTCCTGAGGCAAATGGAATTCAGAGGCATGCACAGAAATCATAGTGATATCAGGTGTTCACCTAAAGACGATACATCCCGTTCAATTCTCTGTTGCACTGAGAGAGTCCCACAGGATTGATTGATTGATTGATTTAGAAAATTTCTATGCCGCCCCATTCGCCGAAGCCTAGGGGTGGCTCACAAATCATCAATTAAAATATAATACACTAAAAATATAAAAAAAATTAACAATATAAAATAAGTCACCCTGGCCAAAGAATAAAATAAGCAAATAATATTAGCAATTAAAATGACGTTTGAATAAAAAGGTCTTCGCCTGGCGCCGAAAAACAAATAACGACGGCGCCAGGCGGACCTCTTTGGGGAGTGAATTCCATAGGTTGGGCGCCACCGCAGAGAAAGCCCTCCTCCGAGTACCTACCCTCCTAATTTCCTTCACGGAGGGTTCCTGGAGAAGGGCCTCTCCTGCAGATCTCAGGGGGCGGGCGGGCATATATGGACGTAAGCACTCCTTCAGGTAGCCAGGACCCAAGCCGTTAAGGGCTTTATAGGTCATAACCAACACCTTGAATTGGGCCCGGACTTCAATGGGAAGCCAGTGAAGCTGATGGAGAACTGGAGTCATGTGAACATAACTCCCAGTCCCTGTCAGCAGCCTGGCAGCTCTATTTTGAACCAATTGAAGTATCTGGACCGTCTTCAAGGGTAGCCCCATGTAGAGCACGTTACAGAAGTCAAGGCGGGAAGTCACCAACGTGTGTGTCACTGTCGCCAGGCAGTCGTTCTCCAGGTAGGGGCGCAGCTGATGGATCAGCCGAAGCTGAAGGAAAGCGCTCCTCACCAGTGCTGTCACCTGAGCTTCCAATGAAAGCTCCGGGTCGAGGAGCACTCCCAAGCTGCGGACCTTGTCCCTAAGAGGGAGTGCAACCCATTCAGGACTAGGTTCAATTCACCGTCTCCGAAGCCTAATCCACCAACCAACAGGACCTCCGTCTTGTCTGGGTTGAGTTTCAGTTTGTTGGCCCTCATCCAGCCCATTACCTCGGCCAAGCACCGGTTCAGCACAGCCACTGCCTCACCTGGATTGGTGGAAAACGAGAGGTGGAGCTGGGTATCATCAGCGTACTGATGATTCCGCAGCCCACACCTCCTGATGACCTTTCCCAGCGGTTCCATGTAGATGTTAAACAGCAAAGGGGACAAAATGGACCCCTGCGGTACTCCATGGCATAGCTGCCATGGCGCAGAGCCATAGTCCCCCTGCACCACCTTCTGGAATCGGTCATTGAGATAGGAGTGGAACCACTGCAAAGCAGTGCCTCCGACCCCCAATCCTGCAAGCCTATCCAGAAGGATAACCATGGTCGATGGTATCGAAAGCCGCTGAGAGGTCCAGAAGAACCAACAGGGACGCACTCCCCCTGTCCTTCTCTCTGCACATGCCAGCAAACAGCCACAAAATCCTTCTCCAATTGGGTGTCTCCCAGATGTGCTGGGCTACAACCACACTAGTCATGTTGATGGGAATTGTACTCCAGCACATTTGGAGTGCAGCAGGTTGTACTTCAATTGTTCTTCTAAATTATTTGATAGGTTCTGTAGATTAGAGAGATGTAGAAATAGAAATTAATTAACACTCACTACTTTTTCAGTCACTGCATTATGAGAAAAGAAGCATGGATCCTCCGATAGCCAATCATTTTCTTGGGATTTGGGTGCAATGAGAAAGTCATGCATGAGCTCAGGAGAATGATCTCAAATGGTTAAGAAGTGGCATTTATTCTGGTTTGGAATGTCAATTTCCTGATTGCAGCTGTCCATATTCACTGCTTACAATGGATTGTTTCCCCTCCTAAGGATGCTGGGACAATACATTAGAGGCCATAGGGGGACCTTTCAAGATGCTTGCAGAGTACTGATGTATTTCTTTATCAAATAAAGCAGCAGGGGAAGAAAGGAAGGGGACACTGCCTCTACACTTTGTGCTCCCTTGTCCCTTCTACCCTGCCCCTTCCTCCACTGGTGCTCTTTAACCCTCCTCCACCCTTCTCATCCTTTAATGAACTCCCAGTGGAATCACTGTTTTTGCTCGAGCAAAAAATTCCACATGAAAAACACTGACCCAGGTTACACTAGAGAATAGAATACTTTCATCTGGACTGATCATTATTTGCATATTCTTGATCTTGTTACCTAAGATTTCAGGTGATCTCCTGAAAAGATGGACTATCTGAGGAAGAGAGCATTACAGTCCATCTCCAAACTCCCAGCTCAGCAGACCATGCCATGTTCTGAGATGCTGCATTGATTTAAATCCCCACTGAGATCTTAATCAATACATCATTTGCCGAATGCAGTGTGATGTCTCTTGGCCACCATGGAATGCATTAACTACTGTCTCAGCACACAGGTTATTTGGGTGTTTAAATTGCTTGGAGAGAACAGTCTTCCCCTTAGGATACATTAAAAGATATCTCCTCAAACGTGCAGCATCAGGCTGTGTGTGAGAGCTGCTGAGGGCATAAGCTATGACTGATATCGCTTATTTTGTAACTTATAAAATATTTCATTTTCCAAATTATATGATAAATATACAATTGAATTAAAAAACGGGAAAAGGGGAATTACTTTGAGGGTCAGTCTAGTGTTGCCTGAGGGTAGTACATGCAACATATGTCCCCCTTTGCAGGCAAAAATATGAGAGGATTCCACTGGGGATTATTTTTGTGATTCTTCATATTAGCAAATTGTGTTCATTCTCTTTTTCACAATCTGAGGACATTTTGCCCATTCAGCCGAACATGTTCTGTTCTAACTGGGAACCTCTCCCCAAGGTATCAGTTGGAGAGAGGTGTTTCATTCTATCAGCTGCCTGATTCTTTTAAATGGAGGTGCCAAGCACTGAACTAGGATCCCTTGAACTGAGAGCACATGCGTTGCAGCTGAGTTACTTTGCTATCCTTAGCAAAACAACAAACAAAATAAAATGGCAGGCTTGATGACTGCATGTAGAGTGACAGGATTCACACAGCACAAGAAACCACACTTGTTTCTAAGCCCAGCTGATGTGCTTCGGATGTGTTTGACTGCAGCTCCTGCCATCCCAGCTGGCTAAGATGATGGGAGATGTAGTACAACTCATCTGGTTGAAGGGGGTTGCCTATGATGAGAATGGCTGACAGAATATGTGAAGCACTGGTGGAATGAGAACAGGAGGGTGTATGAAGACCGACGCTGGCTCAGAATAGTGATCTGACTAGTTCAACATTCTTTTCACACAATGGTCTACCAGCTGCCCACCTGCAGAATAGGAGCACAACAACATCCTTCCACCCATCATCCCCAGCAGCTGGTGCACACCAACATACTTCCTTTGATAGTGGAGGCAGCATGTAGCTCTCAGGAATAATAGCCACCGATTGCCTTTGCCAAGAATTTGGCCAATCCCCTTTCAAAAGCAACCACATTGGTGACTGTTGCTGCATCTTGTGCCATCTTGACTATAGTTTAACTAGGCTTTGTGTGAATAAATGCTTCCATGTATTTATTTATTTATTTATTTAAAGCTTTTATAGACCGCCCCTTTACTGGCATCTTGGGATGGTTAACAACAAGCTCAAATAAAATAAAAATGGCACAGCATCCAGTGATTAAATATTAAAACTAAAATCAAAACCAATTAACATTAAAATAACAGGAAAATAAAAAGGTTTTCACCTGGTGCCAAAAAGAAAAAGGCTTTGGTGCCAGGCAAACCTCTCTGGAGGTGCATTCCACAGTTGGGGCACCACCACAGAGAAGGTCCCCCTTCAGGTAACCACCCTCCTAATCTCTTTCAAGGAGGGCTCCCAAAGAAGGAACTCTGCCTCAGGTCTCAAGGGGTGGGAGGGCATAAAGGGAAGAATCTTGAATATTTGTCTTGAATCTCCCACCAGTCAACTTTATGGGATGATCCTCAGCTCTAACATTATGGGAGCCATCCTGATGCCCATTCTTGCACTTCAGGCAGATCATTATGGAGTACTTTATAATCTGCATTGGATTTAACCATCCTCAGTAGGTGGTACCATCAGCCAATTTGGCCACTTCATTGCTTACTCTCGGTGTGGTGGATCCAGGGTGGGGAGGGACTTTTTCCTCAGCAAGGACACCAGTGCAACTGGTCCTCCTGTTTTCTCTGAGCTTGGATGAAATCCATACAGTAGCAGGGGAGAAGAACAGCATTTCCTGTTGTAATGCTAAGTATTTGGTTTGGTTTTGAATGGCCAATTAAAATTCACTTGCTTTACAAATAACTCCTTTTGGCAGATGGAAAAAGCGCTAGAACAGGTTGGTTGATATGAGTCAGTGCAGCTACCTGAATTTTTTTTACTTGGGAGAGATGCTGTCATTCAACATTTGTCATAACACTGTATTGAAGTCTTATGTCAGTTGGGCTCCTCATCCACTGCAGCTTTTCTTTTAAGCTTTATTAGGGCTTTGTAGGTGCTACACATCATGTTAAACTGCACCCCCCAAAGAGGGCCACCATCATGGAATACCATGAAGTGCTCCAATAAAGCTGAAAAGGAGAGCTGCAGTGGATGAGAAGCCCCGCTAACACAGGAGTCACCAAATACCCCTTGCTTTCTAACGTCTGTCTTCTGCAAACCAGAATTTGGGGATCCTCCTTGGGTCCAAACTGGATGTAAATTTTCCACATATGGAAGACATTCAGGAGAGCCCTTCCCTGAAACGAAAAGAAATGATGCCATTTTCTCAGCTCTTAACCTGTAAGCAGGACAGTTGGTTGGAAAGAGATTGGCAGTAAAGGGGGCAGGGGCTGCATTCATATTCCTGCAGACATTCAATCTGAGTTGAGAAGATTCACATTCAAAGTCCTAGTCAAGCACATGGCTTCCTGGGCTGTTCTAGGCAATTCTTGATACCTTAGCCTAATCGATCTTAAAGGGTTGTTGTGAGGGGGAAAGAGAATGAACCAATCTGAATTCACACTGAATTCCTTCTAATAAAGGTCCAGTGCAAAAATGATCAGCTAGAACAGCCCAATAGGAGGAGAGTATCATATATTTGTGAACTCCCCAAAGAGATCTGGCTTCTTTCTGGGTGGAATATTGAACACCCTAGAAGACAGAATGAAGATCCAGGGTGATCTTGATAAACTTGAACACTGGGATAAAAGCAACAGAATGAGATTCAATGGGGACAAGTGCCAAGTCCTCCACCTAGGAAAAGGAAACCAAATGCATCAATACAAGATGGGCAATACATGATTTAACAGAACTGGAAAAGAAAAAGATCTCAATATAATTGAGGACAACAGGCTAAATATGAACGAACAATGTGATGCAGCTGCAAAAAGGGCAAATGCTATTTTGGGATACATTAATAGAAGTTTTACTTCCAAATCATGAGAAATAGTTGTTCCCTGTACTCCTCACTAACCAGACCTCATCTAGAATACTGTGTCCAGCTGTGGGCACCAAGATTTAGGAAAGATGAACAAAAAGTAGAAAGGGTCCAGAGGAGGGCAACAAAAATAATCCAGGGGTTGGAAACACTGACCTATGAGGAAAGACTGGGAGAACTGGGCATGTTCAGCCTTGAGAAGAGAAGACTGAACGGGTGAGATATGATATCTCTCTATAAGTGCCCCAAAGGCTGTCACAAAGAGGAAGGTCAAGATCTCTTCTTGCTGATACCAGAGTGTAGGACATGGAATAATCAAGTCAAGCTGCAACAACCCAGATTTAGGCTAGGTATCATGAAAAGTTTCCTCAGTGTCAGAGCAATGCAACATGGAACCAGCTGCCTAGAGGGGTGGTGGGCTCTCCCACACAAGGGACATTCAGAAAGAAACTGGACAGCCATCTGAGTGGGATGGTGTCCTGCACCAGCAGGGGATTAGACCTGATGGTCTTCATGACCCCTTCCAACTCTACTATTCTATGATTCTACATTGAGCAGTATAGAAATTAAATAAATGAAAATATAAATAATTAAAAAAACATTTTTGCAGGAGTTATTTTGGCTGATGCCTTGTACTAGAGAGATGCATTTCATTTCCAATCAGCCTAATTATGCTGAAACCACTCTGGAGTAGCCAACTTTGGAAAGATGCTTTCCCATTCCAACCCTTCTCATACTGCTACTGGATCACATAACCTGTTCTAGTGCCCAGAAAACCACTGATATAGATCAGGTGAGAATACATCTGTTAATGAATACAGAGGGGAGAGGAACAATGAGAAAATACTGAGGCAGGTATCAAATATTGTGTAGATGGATATGTAATCTCAGGCCCAGCAGGGATCAATTGACTTTGATTAGCATTCTGGGATTTTTCCTTTCTAAATGAGTTTTCATACAACCACTACTCAATGTTCCTTTTGGAATAGACAAATTCTGCTGCAGCAGTTGCTGCATCTCTCCCCACTTCTCTCTCTCCCTCCCACCCCCCTAAGTATCAATGATGAATGTCTTGGAAAATGTGGTTTAGCAAGCAGTTTTCCTTGTAACTCACAAATCAAAATCTCATGCCTTCATTTTCCACCTATATTGAAGGGGTGATAGATTCTAGGCACATCACCTTTCCAGCTTATTTGTCAGCCAGTGAAAGCTTTGACTAAGAATATTAATATGCACTCCCAAGAACTTTAGACTAAGAACTAAGTAAACTCCCTTGTATATACAAACAGCTCAAAACTACTTTGAGCGTGCAAATAGTTATTTAGCCCTGTTAACCAAATCTGCATGTGAGCCATTAGTGTGCTGTAGGATCCCATACAGGTTTCCCTACCTAGAAGACAGAATCGTTCCCTTTTTCCTGCATTCAGTGGGATTCTCTCATGGGATGCATACATGGAACAGTAATATTCAGTGTGTGGAACAGAGTGAATAGGGACAATGATACACTCATGGTGGGATACATGAGATGGGGAGAGTTGTACATTTGCTAAGCAAGCCATCCATCCATCCTTCCCTACATGTAAGCCGCCCCGAGGCTTCGGCGAATGGGGCGGCATAAAAATCTTTTAATAAATAATAAATAAAAAAATAAAATGTGGACAGGCCAGCAATTCTTCACCAATTCTTTGGGCTGGCATAAGTGTGTAATGGATATATGTGACCGCTAGGTGCTAGTCCTTTTTGGCACTAACAGGCAGAAAAGTAACAACCCTGATAGAAGGAGACTGTGAGGCAGTCTTCAGAATTGTTCCTAGTTCCACCTTTGTCAATGGAAGGGAAGATCAGATGATCTGAGTGCCATGGGTACTCAAATTTCAAGCAGGTAACCATGAACAGAGAAGCCATAACAGATCAGCACCTGAAAGGATGTTCCTACATGGCTTCAAGTGGTGGGTGGAAAAAATCCTGTCATAGGAGCAACCTCAGAAATGAAAAATGGTGCATCATCATACAGATAGTGATGATTGTCTACGACATCTAAGATGACTGTATCCTATTTATGAAGCATCTACAGAAACCAAACTTATTCCTGGATTAGAGATTTCTTGTATTCTTAGATACAAAAAAGGCTAAAACAGGACGATCACATTATATAACTAGTTACCTGATTACATCAGTTATTATAACAAAGAGATCTGATGGCAGAACAACAGTCTGTGTGGGACTGTATTGGCAGAACATTGTGATCAGCTCTTTGATGATATACCCACCTGCTTAGGTATTAGCATCATTTATGCATCTCCTAATAGTATTGTGGGTCTTAATCCATTACTCCAATCTGATAAATTGATGTATTCCATCTGCTGACCACACCCAATTGTCTTTATTTGCAATCTTCCATGTTCATATTCCTATCCACCACCAGGATCCTCATCTTGCTTGTAATTGGCTGGAGAAAATCCTTGATTGAAGGCTCAAATACCACCACCACCAAAAAGTGCAGTTGACTTTCCTTGTCTAGCCTACCTTTTAGCCCTTTTACAAGTTTGCTGAACTAAGACTTCATCTGCAGAGGGTAAGTTTGTGTTCCATTATTTAGTGTCCTCAGCTAACAAATAATATTCTGGTAGCCTTTTGCTGAGGGAAATCATTACTTAGCTGATAAGAGGTTGTTAAAGAACATCATTATTTATCGCCTAGGCACATGTTTCTCAAATTACCTTGTTATCATGATCCTACTTAGTCATCATTTAGCTATATTTATATAGGTTTAATTCTTCTTTGCTCCTCCTCCATTGGAGAATTCAGTAATGCATTCTACCTTGTACTGTATTTTTAAATAGGAATTAAGAAAACAAAAAGAATCCACTTTCCATTTTAATTGCACTAATGTGTATAGATTCAATATGTACAGAGCTGTCAGTAGATTGAGATATTGTAAGAAACTCTGGAGCTAGGGAATCACCTTAGCAGTGAAAATATAGCTGAGCTGCTAATACTGTAGATAACAAATCAAGTGCCCTTTGATTGAAAAGTTAATCTTATCCTATGATAATAGATCCTCCCCTCCACTCAACATTGAATAGGCAATTCAAAATTTATCCATATCATGCATAGGTACCTCTTTCAATGCTTTTCTAACTCATCCATTTACATTCCAGAAGCTGTTGTGGATGCGGTTTCATTTTGTTCCTGATTGTATTGTGATGTAAAATATCCCAGATTACTGCTGCATAATCACTTAGACTGCAAATCTCAATTTACTAACCTCGGGTGGCTTGCTTCCAAGTGGATATGTTTAGGATTGCACAGCACATGAAGTATTTCTTGCCTATGAAGGTTTCTGAGAACGTTGTTGTCTTATGCTATCATCCCATTGGGTTACATCTAAATAGAAACCACACTGCCAACACACCACTTTTCTAACCTTGAAAAATAAAATATATGAATGAAGGAGAAATAAGTGAATTAAATATACCATTTTCAAGCACAAGGTTATTATAGTGACATTGTATTGGGTGGGGGTTTTAAAAAGATGCAGAATGTCACAGGAATGTACATAATGCAAGAATACAGGGCATGTTTTGCTATCCTTGATGAATATGTGATGTGTTCAACAAAAGCATTGTAGATTTGCATGAGAGTCCCACCCTCAGCTCTTCAGAACAATATTCCAAATGAGCAGAACTTCAGAAATGTAACCTAAATTCAAGCCGTAAGACAATTGCACACACCGAAATAATCTGTACATTATGTAGCGGCCCCTGAAGCTTTGTACGAAAGAACAAATGCCTTGAAGGAAAATGGCTTCCTTGCTGTGTTAGAAGATATGCATTATGGTACTCCTTCTGGGGAGCCTCTTATTAATTACCTTTGCTAATTACACAGCTAAGCCTCACAGCTGTGTGTATTCAAGAGGCTGATCAATATTCTGGAATTCAGGCCTTCTGCCAACAAATGCCACTGCTTCAGCTAGCACAAGAAGAAACACATTTTTCTTTGGAAAGCACAGAATGAATTGGGCAATGTGACCAAGTAAGAAGAGCGCTGCTGGTTCATACCAAAAGCCTATCTAGTCCCACTTTAAGAGCAACATTTTGCAGGACCAGAACAAGGTCCTACCTAGTCCAGCATTTTCTCCATGCAGTGGTCAACCAGATGCTTATGGGGAACCCAAAATCTAGCACTATGAATCTAGCGTTCATGTTTCCCAGCAAACTGGGAAATGTGATGATTGAAAGTGGGTTGGGATCCACTCCTTCCAATTTCCACCTCTAAGACAGGACACAGTATGCTCATTTTAACACTAGTAAAATTCAAACAACTCATGATATTTTGCATAAATCAGCACCTGAACAGCATGTGAATATAACATGATTGGGATAACATTGCCTGATCTGTACCAATCAGCACCTAAAAGCATGTGCAATTTGTTCAAATCATGCAAAGACCACATGCTTTTCAGGCACTGATTTGCATAGATTGGCTGATTTTATGCAAATTTACTTAGCAGCATTTTTTAAAAATGTGAAAATTACTGCCCACATTAGAGATGGAAGTTTGCAAGTTGGTTTGACTCTCAACTATAGTCAACTGATACCAGTGCAGGGCTGGAGAACCAGAATCTAGGCGGCCAAATCATAAAAATCCATTGGCTTTTCACTTGCTGCCACCAGGTTGCTCAGAAATGCCAGCAGTTATATGTAGCCATCAGAACTAGTAGCTATTGATAGCCTTAAGTTCCATGACTATAGTCATCTTTTGGCAGCCATCCCTATAGCTTGAGGTAGGAAATTCCATGGCTTAATGGTGTACTTCTGAAGAGCAGCATCCTTTTATCAATCCTAAATCTCCCATACTTCAACTTCATAAGAAGATCCTGTGTTCCAATATCTTGGGGAAGGAAGAAAAACTTCTCAATATATCTCTTCTCTATGCCATGCATTATTTTATAACCATTTATCCTGTCTTTTTTTCTGAATTAAATTTAGATTTTTTTTTCTAAATTCAATTTCATCTTCTTTCTAAATTAATTTTTGGCACCTTTTCCAGCTCTGAAATATCTTTTTGGAAGGCAGCACCCTGAACAGTTCATGGTATGCCAAGTGGGGTCATGCCAAGAAATTTGCATGAAGGCATTACCATATTGGCACTTACTTTCAATTCCTTTCCTAATGTTCCCCAGCATGGAATTTGCCTGTTTCACAGCTGCTACACACCAAGCTGATGGCTTCTTCAACCTGTCTACCTCAATCCGGGGCCTCTTTGCCAGTCAGTCACTGCCACCTCAGCCCACATCATCACAAATGTCCAATTAGAAATTTATTTCACCTCAATGGCACTCTCCATTATGCATTATTCAGAGCCCAGATTTTCAGGGGTTCTCAATGAGGTGCAGAGCCTCTATGAATGCAGGAGAATGTCCTCCAGAAGTACAGCATGTTGGAAATCCATTAGGAGGAGGTGATGGCTAGTATTCCCTCCTCATATCTTTAGGGGTAGAACATCTGGATACTGGTTTACAGAGAAGGAAACACCTTGAAACTCCTGGAATAAGCAGAACCTAGCAGTGAGTCTATATGGATCAAAGGATTATGGAACCAAGATGACAACAAAAAGGAAATACAGAAAAATGGAAAATGTTGCAGAAGAGGTCAGTGCCAAAAAGTGGAACATGTTAAAATTTTGCAGATTTCCTCCTGATAAATTGATAAGCCTCTTTCGCTCACACACTTGCACAGAAGGCTAGTATTACCTGCGGGCATGCCCAAGTCTCCCCTAGGACTTAGTGGCAATGCAATGAGCTGATCCAAAGCTTCAGTCTCTCTCTCCATGCATAAAAGCGTACTGGTTGCTCCTCTTCTGTTCCTGACCCATCAGTCAGAAATACGCTCAGGCAGTAAAATGACTATGGCAATTCCCAAGTGTTGCTAGGGGGTAAATGAAAATCTGCAGGCCTTCCTTTTCAGCCAGCCTCCCCTCCTCATTAGCATATTGGGAGTGACATGCAAGGCTGCTCTGATTAACATGGAGAGTAGGTGCATCCCCAGTGCTGCCATCTGGACTCATTTCCATTTTAACAGGAACAAGCCCCCTCGATCTGTCACTCCCTCTGAAACAAGGCCTGGACTATTGCAAGGATGTGTCACCAGCTGAGTGTTTAACAAAAGACCACGATGCTGCCATTGCCATGTGCCTGTGATTTCCCTTCCCAGCTGTCAAGCCTCAGACCCCGTTTCTCCCCGGTTTAAAATGATAGCTAATCATGTCAGCTGGTTGCAGTCATGTTAAGCTGGACATGCCACATCTTAGACATTTAGCAGAATGGAGCGGTGTCCGTATTTGGATGCCTGGTTCTCCCCAGCAATTAGGGGCGGCAAGAAGAAATGGCTTTAGTGATTCTGTAGGTAACCTTTTCTTCCTACTGAACTAAAACACTGCAGGGTGCTCTGCTGTGTGATGTCTCATCTTACAGATGTCCTGTAAAAAGAAACTCAAAAAATAGAGCTGAAGATTATAATGACCCATTTACCATAGACTTAAAGGGAGGTGTGTGGCCAGCTCTCCAGAATCACTTTGAACTCTCCAGAATCGCTTTGAAAAATCTCAAGCTATATCTTCATCCTTCATTCATCAAGGAAATACTGTCCTTTTTCTTTTCTTCTGTCTGATTTCCAAACAAGTCCAGTGTTTGAAATCCAAATCATGGAATTCTAGTCTTCCCTTTCTGAATCTATGAAACATGTTTGTTGCACATCTTGAAATGCTGAACTAATATGTATATGCTGCAATCTTAAAGAAGTTTGCACTGGGTGAAAGGCAGGCTAATCCTATGCAAGTTTACTTGGAGGTAAATCCTATTCTGTTAAACAGAGCTCATGGTCAAGTAAGTGCACGCAACATTTTAAGCAGACCACACACCCATACACCAGGAGTGGGCAAGTTGTGGCTCTCCAGATGCTTTGGCTACAACTCCCATGATCTTTCACCATTGGTTTTGCTAGCTAAGGCTGATGGAGTGGAAGGCTAAAACTCTGGCGGATCACAGGTTGCCCCCTCCTGCTGTACGCTCTTACCTGGGGCCAAGTCCCATTTAACTCGATGGGACTGGTTCTGAATAGGCATATGTAGAATACACTAGTAATAAGCTTACCAGCCCTGCCACACCAGATAGATGGGCTTTACTGACCTTAAGTAGAAGAGCACCTACCAGTATCCGCCACGGAGTGATCGCTTAACTGGAATGACCTGTTACTGCTGAAGGTTGATCAGGAAAGAGGGGAGCGTGTTCTTACTAATAAACATGGGAAGGTGCCTCTTGCTCAGAAGTAAAGCTTAGCTTTGCATGCAAAAGATTCCAGGTCCAGTCCCCAGCACCTCCAGGGAGAGCTGGGTAATACCAGTGTCTGATATACCAAAAGCCACTGCTAGTCCGTATGGGAGATGGCCTGATTTTGCGCATGACTGATGCCCATGTCCCTGTGAGGCAGAGAGCATCTCAGCCAGCCTGGTGAATGCATGCATGTACCAACTGAGCTCCAGTGTGACATACTGATAACAGTGGTGCTAAGCAGTTAATACCCCCCCCACACACACACACACAGATTGAGAGAGATCTGAGTTGTCCTTTGGTCCCCTGCACCCAAAGTAACAGAAAGAGAGTCAGAAGCGGTCTCCCAGACCATCTAGTCTGACCCCCAGCTAATACACTCCCTTTCCTTCTAGATCATGCAACAGTGGCTAGTGGTTTCCATCAGAAAACCACACAACCAGCCAAAACTGCTATTTGCTTGGGGATTCTGCCAGGGGTTATGGTTCTTCATTGGAGAGGTGAGAGGAGTATTGGATAAGGGGCATCAGGGTTCATCCTCTTAAAAAGTTAAACTTAAAGCAATCTAACTATAGAAGGGATGGATACAAATAGGGTTACAAATAGCTGGGAGAAGAGCAATGACTTTTTTCCCATGTCAAGGATACAGCATACAAGTCAAAGAAAGGAAACAGCAAAATTGCTTTAGGCAATTCTGGTTTCAAAAGATAAAAGAGGGCATAAGTGAACAAGCAGTTAAGAAAAAAAGCATGCATGCATGCATGGGGAAACGTAGCCCAAACCATCTGCAGCACATTAAGTTGCAGAAGTCTTGCGTGCATACAGTAAACCATGTGTTAAGAAAAGCCTGGGTTTTAGTATAAGGCAAAGGTTTCCCCATGACATTAAAGTCCAGTCATGTCTGACTCAGGGGTGGTGCTCATCTCCGTTTCCTAGCTGAGGGAGCCAGCATTTGTCCGCAGACAGTCTCTGTGGTCATGTGGCCAACATGACTAAACACTGAAGCACACGGAAAGCTGTTGCATTCCCACCAAAGTGGTACCTTTTTATCTACTTGCATTTGCATGCTTTTGAACTGCAAGGCTTGCAGAAGATGGGAAAGAGTAGGGAGCTCACCCCATCTGTTGATTCAAACTGTCAGCCTTTTGATCAACCAGCCCAGCAGCTCTGTGGTTTAACCAACTGCACCATCACATCCCTGGGTTTTCGTATACCCTAGTCATATTTCCACCTGGATGCCCATGGAGCAGGCCAGGCCAACTAGAATCCCAGATTGTAATTGCTGGAGAATATCATTCAAATGCAAAGCTCCTGCAACTATATCACAGAAGTCGGAATGGGGAAGATGTGGCTGGTACACACATGTCTTGCTTCTGAGTGTGATTGACAGAAGCCTTGAAAGGCTTGGAGTAATGGAAAGGAGAGACAAGGGCCTGAGAAACAGATGCCTGTGAGGGTCATAAGCTGTGCCTTGACAGCATCCAGAGGCTCATAATGAAAAAGTTGCTGTCACTGTTGGATCTCCGACACTGAAATATGAGACCCTAGGCATTATGAGCTTGACAGTCCCTAAAGAAGACTACTGTGAGGTTGGGAGCATCAGGCTAGCTGCTTCGAAATTTATTTATATTTATTTATTTTGATTTTTATATACCATCCCATTCCCATAGACTCTGGGCAGTTTACAGTTTGCATGGTTACACAAAATGGTCACAGCTGGCATGTGCTTATAGTTCTTACACCTGAGCCATAAGGCAGCCAGGCATCCTTCAGTACTCAGAGGATACAGATGTTTCCAATGTATTTATTGAAAAGTGATCCATATGCAGAAACTGGCTTTTGCATACTGATATACACACACCACTGCAATGCAAGGATGCTATAGAGAGACAACCCCCCACATGTAGGAGTTGGGTTGCATACTGTTCTAGCAATAAATCAAAGCAGACTTATTTGGTTAGTATGTGGGGACTGGCCCAAACCTCATGTAAAAGAGTCTTTTTTTTTTTTTTTGAAGTTTTATTCTTAATATACCTAACAAAAAGAAACTAAAAAACATCAATTATCGAAAACATCAGACTTACTGGGTCAGCCCCCCACATTTTTTCTTTTTATGTTAAACTATAAACATATTTAAGTCTATGCATAGTCCCATTTCTCTAGCCAATGATAAAAAGAGTCCCAGGTTTGACAGAAGTCTGTATCTTCTTTCTCCCTCAGAGAGAAAGTCAATCTGTCCATTTCCGCAAGGTCCAAGATCTTTTTTAGAGTCAGTTCATTGGTAGGTGGCTCTTCATTCTTCCAGTGTTGGGCAAATGCAATCCTCGCCACAGTAGTTACATGTAGAGTCAAATACATTGCTTGTTTACTAAGATAATCCGGTACCAAGGCTAATAAGAAAACTTCAGGTTTAAATATTAGAGGTTTTTGTAACATTTCCTCAAGCCATTTGTGTATTTTAATCCAATACTTTTTTGCCTTATCACAGGTCCACCACATAAGATAAAAGGTACCTGATTTGTGTTTACATTTCCAACATCCATTTGACATATTTGGAAACATCTTAGCTAACCTATTTGGCGACTAATACCCTCTATAAAGTATTTCATACAGGTTTTCTTTGTATGAGGCTGCTAATGTTACTTTAATATTTCTTTCCCACAGCTTTTACCATTTCTCTAACTCAATATTATATCCAAAGTTTTGTGCCCACGTTATCATAGTTGCCTTAACCTGCTCATCTTCCATTCACCTATCTAACAGGAAAATATACAATCTTTTAATCATTTTCTCATCTGATTTAAGAATCACACGATCAAATGCTGTTGACTCCTTATAAAAGCCCCACATTCTATAGTCTTTAGCATATCTCAATTGCATTTGAACCTTGTGCCACCAAGAAATATTAATTCTGTGTTCTTGTATTTCTTGATTCAATTTTAGTCCTCCATCATTATCCAAAATATCATCATATCTCACAATCATATCAAAATTCAATGCATTTGGATATACGAGAGCTTCCATAGGTGAAAGCCATCTTGGTAATTTAGTATACAGTTTTGCCTTTAACTTTTCCCACACCAACATTAATGATTTCCTAATATAATGATTTAAGAAACAACCATGTACCTTACACTTTTCATACCACATATAAGCGTGCCAACCCATTTGCAAATCATGCCTTTCAAAATACAAGATTCTCTTATTTCTTAAAGTTATCCATTCTTTTAGTCACATTGTATAAAAGAGTCTTAACAGATTTTGATTCAGATGAAGAAGAGGGGCCAGAATCCAAAGCTAAAATGCCAAGAACAAGGAACCCAGAGTTTAGACAGGCAGTCACTGAAAATCGGACAGTTTCAAATTCTGTGAAGAAGTTTAGTGAGCAAACCAATATGGAGATGGGGTGGATCCTACATGATCAATCCAGGGGTATATCAACAGATTAAGAGGGCAGACCAGTTAAGAAGGATCTGCTTGTCCAAGTGATTGGCCCGAAAATAGGATGACCCATCTCAAGAGTTCAGTTGGCTCTTCTCACTTTGGAAAGGAAGATTATTCTGTTTGGAATCAACTTCTTATCATTAATCCACATTTCCCTAATGGCCACTATTCTAATGTAGATTGTTTCTTTTGTTATTGCTCCTGCACTGCACAGATATACTATATCAACACTGAAAATAAAATAAAAATGTTAATATACAAAATAAAATAGATGTAATTAAATCCATAAATAAAAATGGATTTTATTTTTATTTTTAATCTAGGGTTGACACAGTGGCCTGGCTCAGCCCTGAGACCCTTGCACAGTGAACAGAATCCTTTTCAGATCGTGTGATGGAATTGACTTCAAAGCAGAACTTAAAATGTCCTACAAGGAGATGTCGCATTTTTTATGGATAAAAGTTCCCATAGTTTCAGGATGGAAAAAAAGTACACTTCTTACTCCTCTTAAACTATGTATTTATTTAAATATGCAGTTTGTCTACTACTTTTGCTTGGGTGGGAGGGGGGGAAATGAAAATGTCCTTGCAACTTCCTCTTAATTTTAGTTGTCTGTAAATTTAACTGTGTGAGCTAATCTCTTGTTGTGTCTATTCACCCCACTTTCTACTTCTTCTTCCTCTTCTCCTGCTCTGTCCTAAATTTTATCATTCTACTTGATCCATTATTATATGCCAGGATCTCTCCTTGATTTCCCTAAGAATATAGACTCTTTCCTCAAGAGGTGAAATAAAGCAATGTCCTTCTGTGACTGAAATAATGTAGCCATGACAGACAGTATAATTTATTGAGGTTACACATTACCTATGGTTGCATTTGTTTCACTTGTCTGTATAATTAGGACATGCTTTTAATCATGGCTTCAGATAGTAAAGGGTATGAGAACAGAGGGCAGGCTTAAAATGTGACATTAATCAGTACACTTATTATCATTTATAGATATCCATCCTGAAGAGTGATGCTGCTGTTGCATGTAAAATTGCTGGGCATTAAAAATTCTGTCTTAAAAATACATTCATCTCCTGAACTTTCCATATTAAAGTATCAATTACCATGAAAAGCTGATATTCTAAAGCTAATATTGCTGCTAAAAATTTACAGTGCTATGGAAAGCCCAGATAAAATCCTCCAATCGGAACCACACCATCTCCTTTCTAATTTTTCTGCACTCCCTAAGGGCACCCTTCATTCCCTCCTTTAAATCTGTCCTGTAAGCCCTCCTTGATTGCCCATTCCATTTTTCCCCAGCTTATTTCTCTCAGTGTACTCATGTTGTTCTATGGGCTATTTCTGTGGTTAATAGGAAAGAAACCTTATTTTCAGCTGTAGCTGTGATTTGATAAAGCTGATTTTATTCTCTGCCAGGTGCCTCTCCCTCACTGGCGTTACCTGTACAGTAGCAGCAAATTTAACTAGAATAATTGGCTGTTTTAGAATTGATTAGATGGGAAAACATGCATGTTTTCCACATAGGTGGAAGCAGAGTAATTACTTGTCTAGAGTTCTATTTGCACACAGGAAAGTTCAAGATTGGAACAGTAGATTCTATGCTCTTGGAAAAAGAACCAGTTAGTTCAACACCCATAAAATGAAGTCTTGAGTGCCGAGTCAGGGCTGATTCACAGAACAGTTTTGTGAATTTTTGTATTTACAGGCATTGTTTGAATGTAGGAAAATAGTATTGAATGGTTCAAGGTGTGTGCCCAGCTGGTGCTTCTGATATCCTACATCAAGACATTTCAACTGTTCACCTTGATTTATAGGTGTATATCTGTACACATATCTACTTGGGCCAGCTGATATCATCACCTGGTAATTCTGATGGCATGTGAGTGAGCCTTCACACACAGGGTGAAGCTCCTTAACAAATCCACAAATCACAACAATAGTGGGGAGCTGAAAGCCACTTGAGTCTAACAGCAATGACTTCTTCCATCACTTCAGAGTAACTGCACTGCTGGGTATTAATTGCTCCTCACCCACATAAGAAGAGCCCTGCTGGATCTAATCAAGGGTTCATCCAGTCCAGCACACTGTGGCCAACCAGCGGCCCACAAGGAGGACACAACTGCAACAGCAATCTTTTGTCTGTGTTGCCCAACAAGGAGTTCACACAGGCATAATGTAAGGCAGCAGTGTTCAGATTTGAGAAAACCAGGAACCCTTCTCCATGTGAAAAATCAGTGTGGTACCTATTTAAACATAAATTTCATGTAATACATTTTATTTGAAGAAAGTGTTACAATTAACATTGCAGTAATACATTTCATGTAGTGTAAACAGAAACAATTTAAAAGTACATTAAAGAACCCATTTATTATTTAGTAACTAAATAATACTAAATTTACTGAATACAGACTAAATTTTAGTATAACATTACTAACAATTATGATGAAAAAGTATACTTCATTTTAATGACTTGGGTGTGTTTTTTTTGTTTTTTGTTTTTGCCACAAAGAAAGACAACATTTGATGTGACTGATGGCAGTTGCAAGTGCATTTCTGGTCCAGCCCCTATTTTATTCCTGCATTAATCCTGTGTGGTTGTTCCCCCTTGCAATCTTAACCCACGCAAATGAAACTACAAATTAATCTGCTTTTCAAGGTATGTGTGTAAAGGCTCTGAATTAAAAAGACCTTACCTTGTCACAGACGTTACTCTTTTTGAATGAATCAAAGGAATGGAGATCTTACAATTTCACTGTAATCACAGGAAAAACTCTGGGATGATTCACATGGAATCCTGGGGTTCCAGGGAACACAGTTTGAATCACAGAATCATAGAATAGTAGAGCTGGACAGGGCCAAGAAGGCCACCAGGTCTAAGTTCCTGCTGTTGCAGGTCACCAATTTATATCATCCCACTCTGTAAGGTACAGTGTGGGAGCTAAGAGATAGCCTTCATTTTACAACCTGCCCTGAGAATGTTTGTTTCCATTTGACAGCTTTTCAAGCATCTATGTAGTCTAAATCTTCCAGGTAAGGCCTGTTTACATCTGACTTACCCTTTTGTCTGTTCTAAAGTCCTGTGTACTAGGTGGCAGGAAAACATCAGCTTCTGGCACTCCAGACAGAAGTTGTTGGACACCATCTCCAATGTCTGGGGAAAGCCACTGTCTGGAGCAAGCCAGATCTGGAGGACCAAAGGTTCTTTGCTCCTGACACAGAGTATGTATGTATATGTGTTACTAAGCCTAAATCTGGTGAAACTTCTTGTGCGCCTGAAGAAACAAAGCATATTAGTGCTGCATGAGAGGGCTTCTGCTCTGCAGTCAGAACTTCCCCTCTCTCCTGTAACCCCCAAATTTATTCTACAGGTTTCCCTGTACACTGGAACATATTTTGAAGGTGCAAGGGTGGATGCAGGAAGAAAGGTGTTGGGGTCTAAGTTAGGGATAGACAGTGTGGCACTTGGGGGCACCAGGGTCTCTTTGGGTACCTTTCTTGGCAGCCACTGAGGTATTGTGGTTCTATTTTATTTTATTATTTTATTTTATTTTAAGAATTTCTTAATGGTAGCTGGAATTACTTCAAAGAAAAGTGAGACCCTCGGCTCACACACGTCTTATTTCCCATGAACACTTCTAGTTCATACACAGGGCTCAGAGCCATTCTCAGAAAGCAAAGATGGCAGATGGTCGCAGGCCAATACATTCATGTCCACCATGTACATTTTGTGGTAAGTACCCAGGACAATTTCTCAGATGTGCTCATGGGTCCAAAAAAGTTACTTATCCCATATTAAAGGAATCCTCCTTTAATCCTCTTTTTCTCTGTTTTTCTGGCTATGACCCTATCCAACACAGAACTGTGCCCAAGTGAATTGCTGTTTCACTCAGTTTCCCAGCTGCACAACTGGGACATTTGTACTGTTGGGGATGTAACATTAATCTGTAATTGGTATTTCTGAGAAATTCAACACTTTAGTTACAGTGAATTCCTCAGAACATGATGAATATAATCTCCTATAACATCTAATTATGTAAACTTGCATATAGCTTCACTACCCTCCACTGGACACTTGTAGTAATTACTATCCAGTTTTAACTACAAGTCCCCTGGTCAATACAGAACTGTTGGTCCTTTGTTCACTAGACCCTGTCCTTTTCCTTATTCCTATTATCACCTAGTATTTACATATAGTCCCAGTTTTGTGTGGGCAATTGAAGGTGGGCTCTCTGAAATGTTATGTATGCTGATTATGGAATAATGTTGATAAACCCAGAAGCAATTGTGTGAAATTTCTATATAAAAAGTGAAGAAAAGTAGAACCATTTGTGGATATCTGCTTTTCTTTTCGTTTGATATATACTTTGTGGGTCTCCTCCCTGGCCAGTGTGATTGGTAACCTTCCCACCCTAGCCTTAGCTACCCTGATATTTCTCTATTTAATATATATATCCTCCCACAATATTGTCATTTCCAGGTTGGCTGACAACAATAACAGAAACATATATAAACAAAACACAGTTAGGGTACGATCCTATGGCCTTGTCTTTGCGGTCTCAGAACTGGGGGTCTCAGAGGCCCCTGCTGGCTCCAACATTCACCCCCCCCCCCCAATGCCAGCCTGTGTGGAAAGAACTGTGCTGGTTGCCACTCCAGAGCAGAAAGGGAGCATGTCAGGAGGCACGGAGGGGTGGAATCTGGGGCATCTAGGGAAAGCATGCAGAGCAAAGTCCAGCTGTGGTGGAAACTGGCACCTCCACATCTCTCTCTGGCTATTGGATGCATGTAGAATTCCAAGTTTGTAAGCTTATTTGCATCTAGGCTGTGGTGGAGCACTAGATTGTGCCCTTAGAATATCAGGCATAAAAACACTACAGCACTGGAATAAAACTTGTGCCCCGACATCTGTAATTGTTGATACATGTTTTGATTTTACGTCTGTTCATCTGAGATTTCGAGATGTCTTTTGCAAAACAGCAGCATACAAAGCAACAGGTCAACCACATTAATAGGCAGAGTAGGCAGCCACCTCAAATGGCAGATGCTGGGGGGCAAGATGTTGGGGAACAGAGCTGCGCAGGCTCCCAGAGCTAGCCTGGAGCAGTGGAAGACACTGTCCTATCACTAGTGTCAAGTACCAGCCTGGTTGGCTTATGTCTGCAGAATGGAGTGCAGAATATTTTCTTGTCCTTTGACCCAGGCAGCAAAATGTCTTGGGCTGACCTTGAAAATAAATGAACCACAGCTGGCCCTACCATTAGGCTGAGTGAGAGAACTGCCCTGAGTAGTTGCTTTTGGGTTTCAAGAAAGCACATTTCAAATCTTATTATTATTAATATGAATGGTTTTAAGACTGTTATTATTCCCATCCTGGGTGTACATAGAATCATACAGTTGGAAAGGGCTGATTAAAAGGCCATCAGATCCAGCCCTCTGCTCAATGCAAGACTCAATTTAGAATCCCGATTCTAAACATGTTATAGTGATGCGGTTTAAAAGTGTCAAAGAAGCAGTTGAAGGAAATACTAGCAGGAGATCTTTTGCATCATGGGAATGATGCTCAAACTAACTCTGGTTAGTCCTATGCAGAAGAAGGTATTGGAAACCCCATGATCAAACAATCCAAAATGAAACAAAGAGTGCCAGAAAATGAGATTCCCAGATCAGAAGGCATTCAATCAGCTACTGGAGAAGAACAAATGAAAAGGATGAGTCGTGCTGGCACTTGTGACACAACTCGACCAAAGATGGAAGAAACTCTAGTCACTGACGTGTGCAGAGGCAAAAACAAAGCCTGATGCTGAAAAATACATACAACTGGAACATGGGAAATGAGGAGTTTTCCATGGAAAGTGCAGAGCAAGAAAAGTCACATGGCAGCATTGGTGTGAATGAACTAAAGTGGGCTGGATGGGGCATTTTCAGCAGGCAAATACAAAGTGCTTTACTCTGGAAATGACCGACACGGAAGAAATGGGGCGGCTCTGACACTGAGACAAGATGGAGCACAGGCAGTGAGGAGCTATATAATTCAAAGTCTCACCAAATCATACAGATTTGTGGAAAATCTATCAAAATAAGCATCGTTCAAATCTATGCTCTAACAACAAATGTTGAAAAAGAAGAAATTAAACACTTTTATGCAGGTATCAAGGAGGCAATTGATAACACACCAAAGGAAGACATGCTGATAATCATAGGTGACAGAAACTCCAGCATAGGAAAGAAAGCAGAAGCCAATGTCGTGGGAGAATTTGACCTAAAGGTCAGAAATGAAGGAGGAGAATGACTCATAGGATTCTGTGAAGCCAACAATTTGTTTATTCCAAATACTTACTTCAAGCAACTGGTTAGGCAACTGTACACATGCATATTACCAGAGGGCCAATAAAGAAACCAAATAAACTATGGAACTGGAAGCAGGAGATAGAGATACTTTATTCTTTCTGCCAAAGCAAGAATAGGGGCAGAATGCAGACCAGAACCAGGTATCAAAAATCACAGTAAAGCTGGAACAGATTGTTAACAGGAGCATATTGTATTTTATTTGATGTTGTAAGCCGCCCCGCAGCCTTGGCAAGGGGCGGCATAGAAATGTTTTAATAAATAAATAAATAAATATTGCCAAAATACAACTTAAATAACATTCCTGGAGAGTTTAAAGTCTACTTAAAGAACAGATTTGAATTACCAATCTCAGTTGACAATGAACCAGAAAAGCTGCAGCCTAAAACCAGAGACATTATTAGAGAAGAATTCAAAAAATTCAGGGCTGGATCTGAGTTCCCTCCCCTCCCTCCCTGATACACCTGCTGCGCCCCGCTGTGCTGCTGCCACTGCTGCTGCCACCGCCGTTGCCATGTTGGACCTGAGGCGTGCCACCGAGCCAGAGGTCAGCTTATGCCGCTCCCGCGGCCACCGCTGGGCCACCCCGGGGACGGAGGACGCCAGGGCCACGCCAGGGCCGACAACGATGTTGCGGAGGAGGGCGCCACCATCTTGCCACCTGGCGGGTTCCTGCACCCCTCTCTGCTCCCCCCCTGCCGGCATCGGTGAGAGCAACGCCAGATTGGGGGGTGGGGCACGTGGGCGGGCGCTGGCTTAACCCGCCGGACGTGGCCTTCTGCCGGTGGCCAAAGGGCAGTCATGGCCGTTCGTGGCTGTGCGGGGTTGGGCTGGCGGGGGGCTAGGTCGGTGGGTGGAATTTTATATCGGGGGGGGAGACGGGGAGTTTTATACTGTTTTAAAGTTTTATTGTATTTGAATTTGTTTTTATGGAGTCATCCCTGGCCATGTCGACGGTTGAGTTACCTGGGGAACGTGTGGGCGCCGCCATTGGGGTGGTCATGGGCAATGGACATTACAGCAGTGGGGGTTTAACGTATCCGCGTAGAAGAAGGAGGGACAGATGGCTGACACCTGTCCCTCCTTCTGGTTCTACCCCCAGCCAGAGGGTTCCATGTAGTCTTGTCAACTGCCCCCCGGGTCTGACGGTGCTGTTGCTTAATGCCAGGTCGGCCCACAATAAATCTTCCCTCATCCATGACTTGATTGTGGATGAGGGGGCTGACCTGACTTGCATTACAGAGACCTGCGCAGGACAGAGGGGGGGATGTCACCCTCTCTCAAATGTGCCCGCCCGGGTATCTGGTCCAGCACCGTCCACGCCTGGAGGGGAGGGGAGGGGGGGTGCTTTGGTTTACCGAGCCTCCATCTCCTTCACGGGGCTTCCAGTCCCTTCGAGGCCAGGGCTGGAGTGCCTCTACTTGGTGTTGGGCGACCGAGACAGATTGGGGATTCTGTTGGTGTACCGTGCACCCTTCTGCCCAACAGTCTCCCTGCTTGAGCTGACGGAGATTGTCTTAGACCTGGTGTTGAGGACCCCCAGGATGTTGGCCCTGGAAGACTTCAATCTCCATGCTGAGACTGGTCTGACCGGGGCGGCTCAGGACTTCATGGCCTCCATGACGGCCATGGGGCTGTCTCAATGTGTCACAGGCCCGACCCATGAACGTGGACACACTCTGGACCTAGTTTTCTCGACGGGACAGGAAGAGGGTGGTCTGAGGGTGAGGAATTTATGTCTGACTCCCCTGTCATGGTCAGATCACTTCCTCTTGAAGTTTGTGCTCAAGAGCAGCCTCTCCCTCTGTAAGGGTGCTGATCTGATTGTGTGGGTCCGCCCCCGGAGCCGGATGGATCCGGACGGATTCCTGAAGGCCCTGGGGGAGTTTCCAGCTGACAAGACTGGTGCTCCTGTCGAGGCTCTGGTCGAACTGTGGAACGGGGAGAAGACTAGGGCTGTTGACACGATCGCTCCTAAGCGTCCTCTCCCGCCAGGCAGAGCCCACTCTTCCCCCTGATATACATCTGAATTGTGGGCGATGAAGCAGGCTGGGAGACGGCTAGAGTGTAGGTGGAGGAGATCACGGGATGAATCTGACCAAACACACTTAAGAGCCCATGCTGTGGCAGTGAGGGCGGCGAAAAAGAAATTCTTCTCCGTTTCCATTGCCTCCTCAAAATGCCGTCCGGCGGAGCTTTTTCGGGTGGTACAAGGGCTGGTCCGTACTGGCCCTAAGAAAGATCTGGTTCCACCCTCGAAGGCCCACTGTGACGACTTTGCCAAGCATTTCAGGGAGAAAATCGCTCAAATTTGTCATGACCTAGACTCTACTAGTGATTCAGAGGATTCTGGGGAAATACCAATGTTGTCGTCTGGTCCAAAATTAATGGATGAATTTCAGTTATTGCAGCCTGATGATGTGGACAAGGTGCTTGGATGAGTACGTCCCACCACTTGCCTACTGGACCATCTTGGTTAATTAACAACGCCAAGCACGGGATTGGGACCTGGATCTTGGAAGTGGTTAATGCTTCTCTGAGGGAGGGTCGGGTGCCTGCCCCTTTAAAGGAGGTGGTAGTCCAACCGGTCCTGAAGAAAGCGTCACTGGATCCAGAGATGGCCACTAATTATAGACCAGTGGCCAACATCCCATTTCTGGGCAAGGTGTTGGAGCGGGTGGTGGCGGGACAACTCCAAGCACTCTTGGATGAAACTGATTATCTGGACCCATTTCAGTCCAGCTTCAGACCCGGGTACGGTACTGAATCTGCCTTGGTCGCCCTGTACAATGACCTGTGCAGGGAGAAGGACAGGGGGAGTGCGTCCCTGTTGGTTCTTCTGGACCTCTCAGTGGCTTTCGATACCATCGACCATGGTATCCTTCTGGATAGGTTAGCGGGATTGGGAGTCGGAGGCACTGCTTTGCAGTGGTTCCACTCCTATCTCAATGACCGATTCCAGAAGGTGGTGCGGGGGGACTATGACTCTGCGCAGCTATGCCATGGAGTACCGCAGGGATCCATTTTGTCCCCTTTGCTGTTTAACGTCTATATGAAACCGCTGGGAGAGGTCATCAGGAGGTGTGGGCTGCGGAATCACCAGTACGCTGATGATACCCAGCTCTACCTCTCATTCTCCACCAATCCAGGTGAGGCAGTGGCTGTGCTGAACTGGTGCCTGGCCGAGGTTATGGGCTGGACGAGGGCCAATAAACTGAAGCTCAATCCAGACAAGATGGAGGTCCTGTTGGTTGGCGGATCGGGCTTCGGGGAAGGTGAATTGAACCTAGTCCTGAATGGGGTTGCACTCCCTCTTAGGGACAAGGTCCGCAGCTTGGGAGTGCTCCTTGACCCAGAGCTTTCACTGGAAGCTCAGGTGACAGCAGTAGCGAGGAGCGCTTTCTTTCAGTTTTGGCTGATCCATCAGCTGAGCCCCTACCTGGACAACGACTGCCTGGTGACAGTGACACATGCGTTGGTGACTTCCTGACTTGACTTCTGTAATGCGCTCTACATGGGGCTGCCCTTGAAGACGGTCCGGATACTTCAATTGGTTCAAAATAGAGTTGCCAGGTTCCTGATGGGGACTGGGCGTTATGTTCACATGACTCCAGTCCTCCGTGAGCTTCACTGGCTTCCCATTGAAGTCTGGACCCAATTCAAGGTGTTGGTTATAGCCGATAAAGCCCTTAACGGCTTGGGTCCCGGTTACCTGAAGGAGCGCTTACGTCCATATATGCCCGCCCACCCCTTGAGATCAGCGGGAGAGGTCCTTCTCCGGGAACCCTCCGTGAAGGAAATTCGAGGGTAGATACTCGGAGGAGGGCTTTCTCTGCGGTGGCGCCCAATCTATGGAATGCGCTCCCCAGAGAGGTCCGCCTGGTGCCGTCATTATTTGTTGTTCGGCGCCAGGCGAAGACCTTTTTATTCAAATGTTATTTTAATTGTTAATATTATTTATTCATTTTTTTCTTTGGCCAGGGCAACTTAATTTATATTGTTAATTTATATTATTCTACTGAAGTTTATTTATGGTTGTGAGCCGCCCCGAGGCTTCAGTGAACGGGGTGGCATAGAAGTTCCCTAAATAAATAAATAGACAATTCCTGTAGCAAAAAGAAAGAAAAGGCCTCGATGGATGACAGAAGAAGCACTCACAGTTGTAAAGGACAGGCAAGAAACGAAAGAAAAAGGTGAAAGAAATAGGATCAGAAACCTGAATACAGCTATTCAGTGACTATCATATAGAGACAAAGAGCTTTTACAGTGACCAGTGCACAGAAATAGAAGAGAAAAACAACAAAAGCAGAAAAACAAGAAACCTCTTCAAGAAGTTTCAAAAAAATCAAAGGGGAATTCAAACCTAGATTAGGAATGCTGAAAGACCCACAAAGGAACATACTATCTGACCAGAATGAAATAAGGTATAAAGAATATTGTGAACAACTATAAAGAAGAGATAAAAGGATGAAAGACTCCTTCAAAGAGGAATCCTATGAGGAAAAACCTTCAGTATTACAAAGTGAAATGAAAGCTGCTCTGAAAGCGCAAGGAGAGAACAAAGCACCTGGCACAGACAGGGTAGCAACAGAACTATTCCACACTGCAAAGATTGAATCAGTTCAAATCCTTATAAGAACATGCCAGCAAATATGGAAAACAGAACAATGGCCACAGACTGGAAATGTTCAATGTACACTGCAGTCTCCAAGGGAGGAGCTGCAAAGGAGCACAGCAATCATAAGGTCATTGCATGAATTGCCCATGCAAGCAAAGGGATTCTCAAGGTGCTTAACACAGAATTTTACACTGCATGGAGAAAGAAATGCCTGACATTCAAACTAGATTCTGAAAAGGAAGGGACTCTTGAGATCATATCACAAATACACATTGGCTACTGCAATGCACCAAAGAATTTCAGAAAATCAGTCTGTTTTATGGACTACAGCAAAGCTTTTGCCTGTGTGGATCTTGAGAAGCTATGGATGGTGCTGAAAGAAATGGGGATGCCTTAGCACTTGAGAATCCTGATACTTGATATCATGGACAAGAAGTTACTGTTAGGACAGAATATGGATAAACAGAACAACAGTCTGTTATAGCAACAATCCAATGGTAGGTTTCCACAAATTTCTCCAAATTTCTTAATTTCTGTGAATTTTCTCCACAGAGTGAAATAGGGTTGATTCATTACACTGTGAAAATGTGTACAAATAAAACCAGGAATTGTGAATGAGATTATAATAACAACAACAACAACAACAACAACAACAACATTTCTATGTCGCCCCTTGCCAAAGCCTCGGGGCAGCTTACAACACAATAAGATACATTGAAATACAATAGAACATAATAAATTACCAATAAATACAGAAATACAAAAAATACACTGAGATACAATGATATAAAATTAAAATTAACAGTATAAAATAAGTAAATAAAGAATATAGGAGGAGGAAAGAGAAGGAAGAGGAAGTTGCCTTGGCCAGATCATATATTTTAACAATTAAAATGATTAATGAAAACACCTGTATGAAAAATGTGTAACTATTAATGGCAGGTATGTGCTCATGCTCAGAGCTTCAGACATGCTTGATTTTCCGATATGAACTGCTTTCATCCAAGATACCTGAAGGATTGCCTCCTGCCATACTGGGACACCCTGCCCTGCATCTGGTCCAGTCCTTCCATGTTCCACTTATGGTGGAAGAACGGTAGCCTGTCACAAAATGTAGGGTTTTCTCAGTGGAGAAGTGGACAATACAGACTTTTCGGGGGAGGGAAAGGGCAGGGCAGGCCTTTGACCCGCTCAGCAAATAACTCCTTATATGGAATCATTCAGGTATGATTTTTTCTCATAAATTTTGGAGGCTTCATGTGATAGCTGAGTGATACAACACAACAGAAATGTCTTACATGCAGCTTTTAAACAACCATTCACAACCATTTGCATAATAGCTTGCAGAGGAGTTTTACATGAGCATGGATCTGATACATAGAAACATAGGGAAAAAGTGAGTCAGAAGGGGTCTCCCAGGCCATCTAGTCTGACCCCCCCCCAACCTTCAGTCGGCTCTGCTGATGAAATCCCCAACATTTGGTTGTCCAATCTTTCTTAGAATGCCCTCACTGGTGGGGTCTCAACCACCTCCCGTGGAAGCCCATTCCATATTCTAGGGGGCCTAACCATCTGGAAGTACTTCCTGACCTCCAACCTGAACCCTGGTTCCTTGAGCTTTGCCCCATTGGAACGCGGCCTTCCCTCTGCTGCAGGGAAGAACAGGTCATGGCCCTCCTCCACATGACATCCCCTCACATACCCATAAGTCACTAGAAGATCCCCTTGGAGCCTCCTCTTTTCCAGGCTGAAAAGACCCTCAATCTCTCCTCATGTCATACCTCCCAACCCGGCTACCATTCTTGTGACCTTGTGCAGAACTGATTCTAACCTAGCTCTCTCTCTCTGATAATGTGGAGCCCAGAACTGAATGCAGTACTCCAGTTGTGGGCACACTAGAGTTGTGCAGAGTGGAATCAACACCTCCCTAGAACTGGAAGTCACGCTTCTGGCTATACATCCAAGGGTGGCATTTGCCTTCTTATCCGATGCATCACACTGCCCACTCATGTTCAGCCTGCTCATGTTCAGCCATTCAAAACGCTTATTTCAAAAGAGAGGGCAAATCTTCCAACTACCCCTTTCTTAGCATGGCTTTCCACCCACTTGGATCAGACTGCATATGCTCAGACCAGAAGTCCGCCATCTCCCTGCCTGTCAGTGCTGCCCTCCTGACTTGGGTGGCAAGTTGGTTAGACCAAACAAAACAAGACCTTGCTCAAGAACTAAAGTACAAGGAAGGAGGTGGGGTCTGAGCTATGAAGCTCAACACTACTCTGCTAAACCCAAACAAAGATGTGACTGTAGGGCAGCACTTTACTTTGCAGCATGGCAACTTCCTGGGTTTTAGCAGAAATGCTTAAAAAAACCCAAATTAAAATTGGGAATGGTAGGTAGCATGGTGGGTGCCAAGAGAAATTCCTATGGGTATCATAAGATACCAGCAAGAGCAGATGCAGTGGGTGTACTAGCTGAAACTTGTAAAAGACATCAGGTTGCAGCCAATATCTGAGACCCATAAAACAAAGTTGAGTCAGGGAGAACCCCCAAATGAGGTTCTATTTCATAGCCTCGGGACCACAGCCATTCCCCCATCCAGCTGGTGCAATGATTCTACCAGCAGCCTCTCTTTCTTGTCCAATTGAACTTAGTTGATTTGTTAGTCTGTTCTGGATTCCAGGCATTTCACAGAACACACAGTTAGGCAGTAGTGCTGTTGAAAGATAGGGATAAACTGTTCACATCCAGCTTGTAATCAACAAAAGATAAGCTAGCATCGTTTTGAATTAACTGACGTTTCACCAGATTCAGTTTCAGTGGGATCCAACAAAAAGTTCCCTGGTTAAGGCACGTAATTCTGTCACACTTGCTCGGAAACAGATGTGCTTGCTGGAATCCACATTCTACATTTTATGCTTAAACAGCACAACACCCCATTAAGAAACAGCCCTTATCTACTTTCTCATTGCTGTCTGCATCTTGCCTTCAGCTGTTGCTTTGTACTGATTTTGATCTTTTTAAAGTTCCCCAAATGCCAATATCCTGAAGAAGAGGATCGTTTGCACCTGAAGCCTTGAATTTAGGGGAAGAAAAAAAAAATAAGTGGGCCAGGGTGGGGTGGAGGGAGAAAGGGACAGCCACTTTTCGAAGAACTTCCACGCCCCCTGGTGGAGAAACATAAAGATAGCAAGTGCTACCTTGCGATTCTCGACAAGGAAAGGAAAAAGGAAAGAGGGTGCACGGTGAAGAACGTCGCCTTAGGAAGCCTGAAATTGCAATGCGGGAATCCCTTTGCCACCAGAACAGCAGCTCAACCCACTGCAATGAGCCAGGTTCTGAATTTACTAGAGCTGAGCAGGGCTATCGACGAGAGTTTGGAGAGCTTTCATTCACGGGGCCACCATTAAGTTGGAAACAACTTGACAGCACGTGACACTACCAATACATAAATATCCCAGATAGAAGAGGCATGTTGTAATCATACATCAAATAATTCACACAGAGAATAGTAGGATGCTAATCCCAGATTACAATATAACCCCAGATTATAATAGTGGGGTGCTCTTATGGTACCTCTTCTGTGAAGGGAAATGGACATCCTGGGAGCCAAACGAACATGTACATGTACATACCACCTGAGTCTATTTAGCCTTAATACAGCACACACAGCACACACATGACTACTTAGAAACAAGTTCCATGGGGTTTATTAGAGTTTACACATTGGTTAGGCTGATGGGACAAATGAATGGCAAGGTGGACAAAAGCCTATTCTGCTGGGAAAGGTGGGTCAAGGTCACCAGAATTATCCCAGCCTTACCTAGCTAGAAGCAGGGAACAAAGGACTGACCCCCTCGGAAGGGGAGCTTTGGCTCTGAAAAGTGAGTGAATAAGTGAAAATACGTCCACTTGCACAATCTGTCCAGCACAGTTCTGCTACTGAGAACTTTTGGCCTGATCCATTCTTCAGAGGCACCCAGTTCTTTCATTCTATTGATGTAAGTCTGCCTGAACCAATATTTATACCAACGCCAATTGGGACCCCTCGAGGGTCTAGTGAAAAATGCTGTACTAGTAGCCTGAAGTTTGCCCTCCTCCACAATAGGTGCCTAGTGAACATTAGGTACATAGCATGTATACACACATACATATGACACATTTTATTAAGAATTTACTTTGCCTTTGCCATGTACATGAATACATCTTTGTAAAATGAATTCTAAACTGTCATCCTCTACTGGTGCATTCCATTAAGAATAACTTGCATAACCCCATTATGTTTACTTAGAAGTAAGTCACACTGTGTTCAATTGCAGGTAAATGAGTATAGAATTCAATGTGCTTAAGTATTCACAATTCACAGGTTACTGCTGTACTCTCTCTAATGTGTGAACAATACATAGGACGGCTATGGTAATAGAACTCATCAGATATCTTGTCTGCTATTTCATTTGCTAGAAAAATGTGTCATTAGTAAGGAAAATGGCATGCCAAGTACTGGTATGGACAAATAGGATATAAGCATTTAATTAAATAGCAATGGCTATTCAGCTCTATTCAACACTATTACTATGGAAAGCAGGTTTAATACAATTTTCTCCTTCCCAAGTCTATCTTGTTTTGCTAATGTACTTTTCTTTCTGCTTTAGAGCCATGTTTCAGGCAAAGCATGCAAAAATTAAATTTGACCTTTTATAATTCCTTTCTTTTTTGAGTCATAGCAGAATTACTAATGGCTTGAAGTGATGACCACTTTTTAAAATTCAAGGGTTTTTAATCATTAATGTCTTGATGAGGTTATTAAAGTAGGACTCTGACTTATGTAAAATGCAGGAACAGGGTCAAGAACCAAGGATGATCAGACAGGCAGTATGCCGACAGAGACTATTTGCTGGGGAAGATGGGCAGAGGGTCTTGCTTGTGCATTTCCCAGGGGCAACTGGATGGCCACTGTGCAAACAGAATGCTGGATGAGATGGATCCTTGATCATCCAGCAGGGCTCTCCCTATGTTTCTAGAGGTGAAGTTATTTCTCACAACAGGTTAGGGTTATAATAATAAGCAAGATGGCCTATACTTTTCAAATGCAGACTGGAAACTTATTACAAGTAGGAGACAACATAACATAATACACTCTGCATTATGCTTGTGCAAAGCTACCATTCATTTCAGTATCTAATGCGGTTACTGCAGTTACATTTCTTACTTTGTGTCCCGTGTTCTCACATTTGCAAGGTAACTACTCAAACTGTCTCCTTGTGCCTCTATCTTCCCCCAAATGGCATTAGGTATCCCTTCAGCCCCCATGGCTTGGAACCAATCCCAGCATGCACCATTCATGCCTGCATCAGCTGCCTCTTCCTCTTTGGCCCATATTCTTCCCCAGTGTTTTTCCCCTCCTGCTCCATGGAGTTGCACCAATGCTTCCCACTTCACATGCAGCATCAAGGGGTGCGCGCCAGTAGGGTGGACAGGCAGTGTGGAGGAAGCCAATCAGTGCCCTGCCAGCTGGCCGCTCAGCTGTTGCTAGGTGAACAGGGCAGTGGAAAATGGCAGCTCTTGATGCCAAGGTCCCTGGCGGAAACGGGGAAACCGCGGCAAAACATTGTAACTAGCTTCCTATCTAACGAGAAATGCTGAAATGTGGAAACCTTAGAACAAACCATTGGTTCTCTTGGTGATTCACCGTACCTGGAAACTGAATCTCACCATGCTTCCAGTATTCACACATAACAACAAGCCATTCCTGCCATCATTATTTACTGATTTGTTTCTGTGTTTAATTTCTATACTGCTTCATAGCCAAAGCTCTCTGAGCAGTTTACAACAATGTATGAAACATTATTGACATTATGTGAGAATACAACCAGTGTATATTACCAGAGGTATATGCTAAGAAAAATGGTCTGAAATGATTCGTTTAGAATTGCTTTGTGAAGACCATCTTTTCTGTAATATCTAAACCCAGCAGCACTTGGAATTCCTACTCCACTCTATATTCTTCAGGTCACAAGGCCTGCCAATAATTACTTCAATCCTGCCAGGATTTGCTGGGCTTGGAGATCTCCAGAGTTGCATAGAGGGAGGCATGGCCTAGACATGCAACAGAATGAGCTGAGTGATGTGGTAAATACAACAAACTGTACCATGTCCAGCTTTTACCACCTCATATTGCATGTCATCCAAGGCCACGGGGCAAATGGCAAATAGAAGTATACTAAAATGTCCAAAGGGGATCCAGATCTCTGCATCACCCAGCAGGACCATGTGGTGGGCAGAATGAAATACTTCATGGAAACATACAATGTGGAACTTGAGGACTTCTCACAAGCATCTAACCAGCCACTGTGTGGGACCAGCCTGGTCAGAATGCCCTTGGGCTGATCCAGAACAGCTGTTCCTATAGTCTAAAGGATTTTGGGTGATAAACATCTAGCTCCCTGTCGGTTCCTTTTGAAAGGGCTGAGAGAGAACCCTCTGTCAGAAACAGTCTCCAAAGCTGCAAACACAATCAGTAAGACAGAGTGTTCTGGAACTGGGCATACAAATGCTATTCTAGGGCTATTCAAGCAAGACAGGGTTTAACATCTGAATGCTCAAGAAATACAACATACAGGACAATGAAATCCCAGGCAAACTGTGAAGAAGACCTAAAGGATCTAACCGACCTGGGTAAACGGGCAACGAAAAGGCAACGGAGATTCAATGCAAGTGTAGTGCTGCACTTTGGAATACAGTGTGAATTTCATTTTAGTATTTATTTATTTAGTAAGTAAACTTCTATGCCGCCCCATTCGCTGAAGTCTCGGGGCGGCTTACAACAATAAATACATATAATCATATAAAAACAATATAATTGGAAATGCCCTGGCCAAAGATATAAAATCAATAAATAAGCTAACAATTAAAATGCTATTTAAATAAAAAGGTCGTGGCCTGGCGCCGAAAAACATAACGACGGCACCAGGCGGACCTCTCTGGGGAGCACATTCCATAGTAAAGTCATCTATGAGAGAAAGATGTTTAACAGTCTTTTACCTGAAATGCTAAGCTTTTTCGGAAGTGCCAGAAATACCAAATTTATTTATTTTAACTCTCACTTTCCAGCTCCTGCCCCAAAAGGGCATCCAAGATGGCTAACAATAAAATCTAGATTAAAAGCAAAATCTTAATTAAAACATAGCATAAAAATAAAAAACCACAATTTAAAAGACATTAGCAACAGCAATCAGTTTAAACACTCTTTGGCAACAGACGAGCTTATATGCCAAAGGCCAAATAAAAACGTATTTTCTTGCTGGTGGAAAGGGACCAAACTAGCCTTCCTTGGCACAGTGTGTGAAAGCAAGGGAAGAGCCACAAAAAGGCTCTTATATTCCCACCAAACATGCCTGTGATGCTGAATCACCAAGCAAAGAGCTTCCCCCTAAATCTAGGATTTTAATTCCCAATAAATATGCAGAGGATGAATTCCAGTTGCATACTAATCCATAGTCATGATGGGTAGCCTCCTGGATCAGAAAATCATAGAAGAAACATACCTTTATATGCTGCATCTTCATCTGATTCAGACAGGTGATGCTCACATTCTTGCCAAAACTTTCCCAGGTAAGAGTCACTCTTGGTAGAAGATGTGCCCTGCCTTACCTCAGAGTTTTTCGCTTTTAGCACTATTGCCGCAAGTGGCAACAGTAGCCTGGCTTCCTCCTCATTTTCCTCTGTACATTGTCTCATTCTGGGACACTGTGGAAAGAGAAGGTGGCCCCACAAAAACTGTGGGGAAAATTTGGGGGACAATGCAAAATGCCCTACTATTCCTGATGTTGTTGGTGGGGGGAGAGCAAAAAAAACTTGAAGTGTTTCTGAGAAAAAAGTATTCTGTCGTTCTTCATGGTTCACCTTCTGCAGAATTTTATATTGTTAAATATAAAATTGTTGGGGATGACTGTGGACTCATCTTGCCTTTGATGCAGATATTTACACTAAACTACTTCTTTGGAAACTCCACAAGTGTGTGGGGGGCAGTGTTTTGTTCAGCACCAGGGAAGAGGAGCTAGAATATACCAAAATCCGTCGCACATTTTGTGTAAACTTCTCCTCCCATGAAAAAAGCTTCCATTTCCCCCTGATCATTCTAAAAGCCCTGTATAATTTATTTGGAAGTATTATTATTATTATTGTGCGTGCATGTTATTGTTGAGCTTACCTACTCAGTGCAACATTTTTTTCTTTTTGTCCATTGCACACCTCCGCATTGTTCTACAGCTTCCTGAGCTTAATTAGGGAGGAATTACTTCATGAGGTCTTCCCCTGGATTTTAATTTAAATGCAGGAAATTGTGGAGGCTACAGGCTGTCTGAGAAATTAGTGTACAAAGAAAGACAGGGCATTCACATGTGGTCCTCAGCCATTTAATAAAGTAACTAAAAGAACCCCATACCCAACCCAAGAGCATTTCCTTGAAGTTTATTTTTTCCTTAGTATTTCTTTATAAGAGTAATTTCATTTCTACCAAATTGAATGAGAATGGTTGAAAGAAATGTGAGGGAAATGTTTGACACAGCACTGTTTGAAAATTCAGGTCCATTTATTTTATTTTCAGAAACACATCCCAGTGGCTGTTCTTTCCTCTGTACTGCTGCAAATCCAATGAAATATATCACTGCTATTATATAGAATCAATTTACCCTCTTGACTATTAGTAATAATTCTTGCCCTGGAGAACATGGGTTGCCTCTTTCCCACACAGCATTTCTTCTTGTTTTAAAATGATAAATAGTAGCTATGCAAGAATATTAAGCCCAGGGTAGGCAACATGGTCTGCTGGTATCTGAGAGTTTCTCTCTAGGTGGCTGAGGGTGCTCCAGAGTTGGTCTGCAGCTTTCTGTCATCTTTATTCCATGCAGACATTCTTAGGAAGATGGTGGATAGCTGTGAGGCAGTAATTCGCTTTGAAGAGCTCTCAGTTCCCTGGAGGTGAGGGAGAAAGAAGCGACTCCACTGATACTACCTGGCAAGGGAATTAATACACCCGGGCTCATGGGGACTCCATCTTGATTATATTTCTCAAGGTTCTAGATCTGTTGCTAGAGCTCTGAGTATCCATTGGTGCCAACAGAAAAAGCTTTTTCCTATGCCTAATTAGAATGCAGGGGGTGATATTCAAGGGGAGTATCACACACCAGCTCACCAAAATGGGGGGAAAATCCTCTACATAGCAATCAACTTTATATATATATATGTATGTATGTATGTATAAATATATATATATAAGGTTTGGGATATTCTGAGACACAGTGCAGATTAATTGAACAATGTCTTCCATTTGAGATTTGGATGAGAAATTAATTCACAAGCGTTGCCTTCTGCAGCATTTAATTCCTTGTAATTACTTATACCTTTGCATAGTTAGCATATGCAGACTGGTGATCCTATGGTCCTGGGACCCAATCCTTTTCGCTACCTAGCAGTGCCAGTGCTGCCATGAAAGGGAGAAAGCTTGGGGATCGCAGTGCATCAACCAGGGGAGTGACTGGACATTCTGGGACAAGGGAGATCAGGGCTGGTGTGACCTGATGCAAGGGAGGAAGTGGGAAGGGTGTGGAAATGGAACACCAGCCCAGCAACCTGACTGACAGCAAGTGTGAGAGAAGAGGTACAATACTGAGAGACTCTGTGTGTGTTGGGGGTTGAAAGAGAGACAGGTGTAGCGGTGATTGCAAATATATTTGGGTGCTTGACCCCAAGAGACTGTGGGTTCCAAGGAGTGGGTTTTGTGTTTGGGCTAGTCCTCACCTCTGCCACCCATTCAGATTCATTTATTTGATTTGTTTGTCTCTAGTTTGCTGTCGGAAAAATTGATGCTATTGGTATAGAGAATTCTAGGTTCAAAGGTGAAGTTCCATGTTTTGAGGCGCAGACTCTCTCCTACCTTGTATCCAGATTCATGGGCAACTAATCTGCTTTTTAGCTCCTCCAGTTTGCCAGTAAAATGTCTTTGGTTACCACCTACACAAACAGCAGTCATTTTGTGATAACATCCATGATACTTCCCTAAAATTCCAAATATGTCGAACAGCCCAAGAAAGACTGGATACTCCCACACTAAACATATATAAAAAAGGCTTTTTCCTGAACATAGTTAAAACATAAGAACAGTTATTTCAAAGTAAACTCTTACAGATACTTCACTTCAAACAAGCAAAAAGCTTTAAAAACGGTTGTAATCCATCTAGTGAAAACTTATATCACCTTAACACAGGATCTTTTAGAGACTGGCATCACCTCCCCAAGATTTCAGGTTTCCCAGACATACCTTAAGATGCCAGGAATCGAACCTGGGAATCTTATGCATGCAAAGAAAGTGCTTCACCACTGCTCTGTAGCCCCATCACATATCCTGATCTCAGGATGTGTCTATAGGATTGCAATGTTACTTGTTAATCAAGTTCAGAGATTAATGGGAGTTATTTCAGAATGACCATCTTTAGTACGGAGTTTTCAATTTTTAGTCGTCTCACATCACATTGGCTGAGCTTCCTTGCCTTATTATTCAGCTATTCAGAAGGGTAATCGCAAGAACGAAATCAAAACGGGATAGGGAAAGGGCCAGCAATAAACGCACATTCCAAGACCTTGAGTGTGCAAGGATGGTGTGGGAAATAAAACCCGAATAGGAACAAAACAAGTAAGACCGCTATAGTATACAGTATTTCAGAAAAGACTTGCTTCTCAGTAAACATCCCTAGGACTAAAGGGCGCAACGCGGCAACAGAAAGATAACTCTGCCACCAACTTTTATTGCTTTGCAGGAAGGGCAGCGAGGCAATTGCAGGAGAGAACAAAAAACAAATGCGAGCGCCGGGCACAGGTTGTTGCTTCTCCAGCATTCGCGGTCTACGTTCCCGTTTCCAGGTTCCTGCTGCAGCGGCAGCAATGCGAGGAGCATGGCGGGGAGAAAGCGGGGAAGTCTGGCAGCCAGGCGGGCTGGCGAGCGAAGGAGAGGGAAAGCGGAGGGGCTAGGGCAGGGCACTGGCATGTAGGGAGCACGAAGATTTCCCCTACCGCTGAGGCCGGGCCTTGAGGCAAGCCAGCCAGCCAGCCAGCCAGCCAGCCAAGCCCGCGTCGCTTCCCCCTCCTCCTCCCGGTTCGGGGGGTCCCCGGGCTCGGCCCCCGAACGCCCCTCTCTTCCGTTCGCCATGTCATTTCCTGTGCTAATAAGATGGTGGTCACGGCCGGGAGGGAGGGAGCCGCCGCAGCTGCCGCCTCCTCCTCTGCCACCGAGCCCGGCCCGGCCCTCGTCCTCGCCTGGGACTAGCGAGCCGGGCTGGGCTGGCCGGGCCGGCGCCCGAGGAGGAGGAGGGCGAAGGGGCGGCGAAGGGGGTCGCCGCGGGAAGAGCAGGGCTGCCCCCAGAAGACGAGCCAGGGCCCCGCAGCACTGAGGTGAGTCAGCCCTTCGGTAGCCAAGGTGGCCACGAAAATGGCTGCGGAGCGCGGGCTGTCGGGCGGAAGGCAGAAAAGGGAGCGCTGGCTTTCGACGGGTGAAGAGTCGGGAGCAAAGGGGCAGCCCTTGGTAACAAGGGGGCACTGTGCAGGGGGACTCTCGCCCAGCGGTGGCGTAGGGCGCGGCCAAGCAGGCAGGTAAGTAGCCGCCTCGCCCCCCCACCCTCGGGCGAGCACGGAGCTCGGCACAGCCCGGCCCCTTCCTCCCCTACCACCACCGTCTCCTCCTCCTCGTCCGCTCTACGGCTGCCTCTTCTCTCCCCCCACCCCGCTCCGAACTCACACTATACGACACCCGATGACTGACGCGGAAGCTACCCAATGGGCGGCCGAGGAGGCCCGCGAACGTTCGGGGACGGAACATAGGGGCGGGCTCGCGAAACAAGCCAATGACTTTGGAAGTGCTGCGGAAAGGAGAGCAGCCTGCGAAAAATGTTCGGGCAGCGATCTTTGGCGCGCTTCCGCGCGGAGAGAACATCGCCCCCACACGCACTCAGATCAGTGCAACTTACTCCCGCGTAAACACGCGCGCTGTGCGGAGAGCGGCTGCGCGGGGAAGGCAGCTGCAGTTGTGAGACGGTCGCCCCGAGAGTCTCTTCCCTGAAGAGGGGTCGGACGGATGCTTTTTGGACTGAGTTACGGGGCCTGAGCCTGAGAATGGGTTGGTTGGTACACACGGGCTTCATCAGCAGGGGTGCGCGGGCAAGCGAGGCTTGCGTCGGAGCGTGGGTGTCTTGTTCTTTGCAACGCATCGATGCCTTTTAAGAATGAAGTAACGGTTCGGAAGTAAATGGATAGATAACTTGAACTTATTAACCAGCTCCTCATCCTTCAAAAAGAAAGAAAGGCGCAAACAGAAACTCCGATAAGCCTATTAGTTAGAAGAAGTCCCGTTTTATTAGTTATACCAGTCCCTCCTGCCCCATCCCCTCCCCCCACCCGAGGTGTTGACCTACAACTCCCACCTGTCCCAGAGATGTGGGGAGTTGTGGATCCAGCCGTCTGGAAGGTCATGGTGTGGGGAAGGGTGAGTTAGAACAACCTTATTGGGATAGCCCAACCTGCCGCTGCCGCCAAAGTGCTATTTTTTTTATTCTGAAGGTGGTACTAACTGCACTGCCAGTACAGGAAAAGTAAATGATGTCATCACAGTATTTGTGTATATGGATTCTAAAGCATCACACGTCTTATGATCTCCACAGCATCCAAAGCTTTATCAGTTTTTCCCATTTCCATTTAAATCAGTGAAATTACCTTTTGGGGCAGGCACTGCCCCATGCCAGAAGAGAGGCACCACTACACTATCTTAATGTTCTGTATCCAGCAGATTAGAAGGTTAGGATTGTTCTGTTAAAAGTCCTCCATTTTTAAAGGAATGTATTTTGGGCCCCAGAAATAGAATTTTAAAATCCTCATTTAACTATTCTACCCCATGGTCTGCATGGTCTGTTTCTAATCTTGACTGGTAAATTGGGGTCAGGGGAGCTATTGCTTTTAGTTTTGAGCAAGCGAACACCAGAAGTGGGGCACATGGTATGATGGAAAGCAAGAACAGAACAAGTGCTTGGAGGTGTCAGAGCTGTTTATTTGAGCCTAATGCATTTGAAGAATGAGATGACTTTGTTGGGGCCGTCTTATAAAAATGCAAACACTGCAAACACTAAGCTGGCTATCTTTCACATAGCATCCTTTTAAGTATCTCTCTGCCTGCTTAATATTGTTGGTGATTTAGGAAGAAATCCTATGCAGGTTTAGGCAGCAAAAGTCCTACAAATCCAACTATCATTGAAGGGATGCTGGAAGCTCTAGGACTTTTCTCTAGCTAAATGTGCATGCATAAAATTATGCCTTCAGTGTCCTTTCCTCAATATTGTTGCCAAAATGTGGCCTTCTGGCAACATGTTCTTTAATGGCTTTCTCCAATCTAGGTATTTAGAAACATAGAAACAGAGTGAGTCAGAAGGGGTCTCCTGGGCCATCTAGTCTGACCCCTGGCACCAGCTGACTTCGCTCATGAGATGCCCACCATGTGCATGTCCAGCCTGTCTTTGAACACCCTCACTGATGGGGCCTCAACCATGTATTTGTTATTACATATGGGTTTTCTGCTCACATACTGCTATTGGTATGATCCGTATGCTAGCATGGATAAAAGCAAAACTTGTATTGGGATCTCTGTGCACAGGCAATAGCAAGCTTTTCACACATAAGAACATTTCTCATTATAAATTGACTTGTAACCTGATTCTATGACAACAAAAATGAGTCCCAGTTTGTATAATAGAATTTACACCCACATAAATATGCATATTGTTGAAGCTGTAAAATTGCTGCTTATTTGATTTGCATAAGGGTCTTGAGTGCAGGGATACACTGTATTAGGATGTAGACTTAAAACCAGTAATACTTGTTATATATATTTAGGTTAACTAGTACAAAGTTTCCAAAACAGGGTACACATCTAACCCTAGCAGTTGAAGGAACATATATGATCACTATGTATGTATGAATTAATGTTCAAATGCTGGTTTTGTTAGAGTATTTAAAAGCTTTGCAGTGATCAAGGAAATTGATTTATCCAACTCTACAGAAAAAGTCAGTGTCACAGCTTTTGTGGTTGCATGAAATTGTTCACCTTTCCAAAACCATTATTTATGAGTGATATTTATGCAATAAATATGGAGCATCCTAATGTTAAACAAGCAGATGTTCATGATCTTTTTGAGACTGTTCAAGGTAAATTGCAGAATTAAGAAAATTTTTGAGCTCTTTGAAGTAAGATAAATTATTATGCAATATTTTATTCTGTGCCTCTCTGTGCCATCTGTGTTGTAGAATGACAGATGGTTCAAGATCAAATGAGTTCTGATTATATATATTTTGGGACATTTGGCAATTTTTTTATTTATCCGATTAGATCCAGCTTCTTTTGCACCAGCAGAAACTTATCCTTAGCAGAGTTCCACTTTGAACGTTCCCACTGCTGAAAAGTAAGGGAGATGGTCTTCAATGGTTAACCCTTCCTTCTGCAGCCTGTAGTGCCTCCTCTTCTAGAAGGGATCCAAATATTCAGAGCAGGTTTTGGGGGACATAGAGAAACGGGACATTAAAAATAGTACCACTTCATTCTGCCAGAGGGATTCCTCTGTAGGATCTAAAGCTTCCTGTGGTTGGACACTATCCTAGTATTTCTTATGCAAGTGTATTTCTTTCCAGAAATTGTATAATGAATTGAAGCTCTTATAAAAGGAACAAGAGCTGTTTCTTCCTGCATTGATAAATAGTCTGAGAATGGCTTTTATTCATTGTTAAGTAAGCCAGCAATCCTGAACAAAAAAATTAAACCCTAAATGAAGTGTTGGGTAGCCTTAAATTTAGTTTTTGGGTTTTCAGCTAAAAAATTTAACAAATTTACAAATTCATACTGCTGGCCAGAACTTGCCAGACCCCGTGTCCTGATTCTGTGCATCATGTGGGTAAATTAACCCATGATAGACTGTCACGGTGCATTGAATGATTGATCTTCCTGCAGCTTAAGGCACACTTGCACACCGTCACCTTTCTCTACTTAAAGTTTGACTTATAAACTGAGTGTGCTTTTCAGACTTAAGTCTGTGGCTTCAGGTTAAGGATTTGGTAGAGAAGGTTGCTCCTCATTGACTTTATTCCTCTTTTTATGGCCTTTGATACTGTTGGTTATCAGGTGTGATCATGGGGCATTTTTAAAGTGATCGCAGAAAACTGGCAATTGTGGAATGGTAAGATCCTTGGTATACACCAGGGTGGCCAGCATGTGGGTCACATGCAGCACCTGGGGTGGCATGTGAGTCTGAATTTAGTGATGATAAAGAAAATAACTTTTTGAAATACAGAAACAGAGTTAGTCAGAAGGGACCTACTGGACCATCTAGTCAGACCCCCAGCTCCATCCGGCTTCGCTCATGCTATGCCTACCATATGCATGTCCAGCCTATCCTTAAACACCCTCAAAGATGGGGCTTCAACCACCTCCTGCTGAAGCCCATTCCATACCCTTGGGGTCCTAACTGTCTGGAAGTACTTCCTGGCATCCAAACTGAACCTTGGTTCACTGAGCTTTGCTCCATTGGAAGGCATTCTGTCCTCCACCACAGGGGAAAACAGGCCTCGACCCATCTCCACATGACATCCCGTCATGTACCTATATGTTGCCAGCAAATCCCCTTGAAGTCTCTTCTCCAGGCTGAAAAGACCCAGTTCCCTCAGCCTCACCTCATATGGCTTCCCCTGCAATCCAGCCACCATCCTTGTGGCCTTACGCTGCACCAATTCCAACCTGGCTATATCCTTCCTGTAATGTGGAACCCAGAACTGAACACAGTATTCCAGTTGTAGGTGCACCAGACTAGTATAGAGTGGCAGTAATAGCTCTCTTGATCTAGAAGCCACACTTCTGACTATGCATTTAGCACTGTAGAGATGTGAAAGGGCAACATTCAGCTTGTTTCCATGCTGAATCTGACCATTTTAGTGCTTCATGGTCTTTAGGGAGTGCTAAATAGTACTGGTTGCAGAACAGAATCTAACATTGGAAAAGTTGCTGCTGACATTCTAGTAACAAACTGATGTGTCCTCCTGACTCACAGAACCAAGTGGAACAGACTATATAGAGTTGGTTCAACCTTCCCCAATGTTGTGCCCTCCAGATGTTTTGTACGTCAACTTCCATCATCCCCAACCACCATAACCAACAATAAGGAATGCTAGGAGTTGTAGCCAGAATGCCTAGAAGTTTTGAAATTGACAAAGACTAAATTAATGTCTCTAGTAGGGCTTTATTAATGTAAAGGAAAAATGCACTTGTATGTTTCAAAGTTACAAAGAGGGTGGTGTGGCGCAAATAGCATGCATTTAAATTCTAGGCATACATTCAAATGCTGCCTTTGCTTTTCTGTATGCAATATTACATTATTCGCTGTCATTTATTAGTGGGACCTTCAGGTGTGTTCCATTTTCAGTTATGTTCTTCCTCTTTTTAAACCATTCTAGTCCCCCTTTCAAAATCAATATAAATATGGGATGAAGGGAATTTGTACATGCTGGAGATCTGAGCTAGAAAATGGCATGGAAGGTGAAGAGAGGGCAGCTTTTAAAAATATGCAAGGCAGTGCGAACTAGAAATTATTAGCTCAGTAGAAGCAATAATGTACTATGCTCTGCCTGCAGATATTGTTTAAAAATATATTAGTCTTGTCATTTGCCTGCTTGTCTTTTGCTGTTTTGAAAATGAATGTACAAAGTAGAAGCCAAGATAAATAGGCATATCATGTATATAGGTATATGTACTTCATCCTAAAACAGGAGAAGAGAATAGAGGAAAAATCCATTATAAATTATTGCATTTGCTATTCTAAAGTATGTTTAGCTTTAGAATTAAAAATAGAATGAGAGGATCTGTGGTCAGAACAGTTAACACTGATACCTCCTTTAGTTTTATATATACAGTCCTTTTATGACCTTAGTTATAATGCTGGCTGTATATCACAGGCATTAACTCCATTGAGGAGTAAACAGATAATTAAAGACTAATTAGGTTCACATCACATGGCAACCAGCCAACAATATTGGTCAATGATTGGCTGTCATGTGAACCCAAAGAGGATTGTCTATCATGAAAAGTTCATTCATTTTTTCAGGCCACTGATGATAAGAACCCAGGGATTGTTCTTGGGTCTGTTTGATCCACTATGGGGATGGCATGGCCCTCGTGGGATGAGCCCAGTTGTAAGGGGGCTGGTTGGCAAGATCAGCAAAGAACTCTTTCCACCTTTGCCAGGTAGCTACCTGGCAGTTACCCCAAAGGTGGCCAAGCAGCTTACTGCCCTTTTTCTAATTTTGAAGGGGATAATAATGTACACAAATAACCATGCTCATTCCTTTCCCTTTTAAACCAACCTGCCTGATTTGAGCAGAGGAAGTTAACACAAAGGAAGCCTGGGTACCGGGTGAGGTGGGGAGGGGTGCTGACCATTTCCTTGTTTGTGAAGATGATCTTGTTGCTGGAGAACTGGAGGTGATTCTCATTTGACAGCTGATAGCTCTGGAGCTCCATTTCTGGATTTTATATTGGAAGGTGGTAAAGTAGGGATGGACAGGAAGGTGCATAGGTATATAGCATCCGTGGAGCTGTGCACTTTCCTATCAAAAGAGCTGTGCACTTTCCTATCAAAAGAGAAATTACTAACACCTTCCAAATCATCTTTAGAAGGGGTGGGGTGGGGTGGTAAAATAGCTGTAGCAAGCCGGAAAAAAAAAAAGCTTGGTTTCATGGTAGGGGAGATTTGCATGAGTATTGCCTACAGTATTGCTTGAGATACCACCTAGAGGACTTGGAGCAGGGAGAAAGCAAAGCATCCATAAACCCAATAATCTTCGGGAGTAATTGTGCATGCTTTGCAGAACAACCAGCCCATCATGGAAACTGCTATGATGGGTTGCTGTCCAACTCTTGTAGTAATATTAGAAATTGTATTGCTAGGAATAAAGGACATCATACACACTCTTCAGTATTACTAGGAATGTCATAATTACTTTAATGAAATCTTGTAGTGTAATGAAAGGTGTCGTAATCTGCTGTTGTGCCTTAGGTGGAGTTAAAAGTTCCTCTATTGTTTTCTGCTGGAAACTAATTTGTGATCAGTGTTTTGAAAGTCTGTAATGCTCATTCTCCCTCTCTCCCCATATTTTTTTAGGGTGTCTAAGGAAGCCTTCTTCAAAATCAGGGTTGAGACAAAAGACAGAAAGAAATTCATTTTCTTAATCCGCTTTCGTAAAGCAATAGAGAAGAGAATATCTGAGAAGGGTGTGAGTAAGGGTTTCCTGGAACATAGAGAAATTTGCAGACAATACAAAACTGGGTGGAATAGCAAACACCCTAGAAGGCAGAATGAAGATCCAGGGTGATCTTGATAAATGTGAGCCTGGGCTGAAAGCAATAGGATGAGATTCAGCAGGGGCAAATGCCAAGTCTTCCACCTAGAAAAACGAAATCAAATGCATCGATACACAAAGGGGAATAGGTGGCTCAACAGAACTGAAAAAGACCTTGGAGTAATTGTGGACAATAGATTAAACATGAGCCAACAATGTGATGCAGCTGCAGAAAGGGTAAATGCTGCTTTGGGATGCATTAATAGAAGTGTTACTTCCAAATCATGAGAAGTAATATTTCCCTTATACTCTTCACTAGTCAGACCTCATCTGGAATACTGTGTCCAGTTCTGGGCACCAAGATTTAAGAAAGATGCAGAAAAATTAGAGTCGAGAGGAAGGCAACAAGAATGATCCAGGCAGTGAATAGGCAGTGAAAACACTGCCCTGTGAGGAGAGACTGAGAGAACCAGACATGTTCAGTCTTGAGAAGGCTGAGGTGGGACATGATGTCACTCTATAAGTACCTCAAGGACTGTCACAAAGATGAAGGTCAAGATCTTGCTGATACCAGAGTATAGGACATGAATAATCAACTCAAGTTGCGCCAACACATGTTCACTCTAGTTGCCTAGAGAAGTGGTGGGCTCTCCCACACTAGAGACATTCAAAAAGAAACTGGACAGCCATCTGAGTGAGATGGTTTAACAGCACAGGCCTGTTTGGTCCCTTCCAACTCTATAGTTCTATAATTCGATGAAAAAATGTGAACAAGCATTTCCCAAAGTGCTAATAAACATAGGGAAGACTTGGGGTGTGACCTGAAGGGACCTGATTCAGCAAAGCAGGTCTGAGACTCCCCAAGTGCTGGATGGGAGTTCAACTAAAGAAAGATGGGATTTTAGGAAAGTGGAGAAATAAGTGGAAGAAATCTGATTCTCATATTACTGCGACCCTTTCTGTGAGTTAAGTAAGGGTTGTTATTGAATCATGCTGATGGTTATATGTGATCCATGTAGAATGCTTTAATTCTTAAAGCAGGCTTCTAAATAAATAAATTCTGGGTTGTTAACCATGGAAATTCCAGAGTTCACAACCCAACAGCAAACTTCCCTGGTTTGCTTGAGGTTACCAACCCATAGGCAAACCAAAGCACTGGGTTCACATTTAAAAACAACCCATAATTCAACAACAATCCATGATTGTTGATTTGTGCATACCAAGTCAGATTTTTTCAAATATCTTTGGGGAGTGTAGTAGGCACTTAAAACATTGCCTTTGTACTCTGCTTCAAGCTCAGCTTTAGCTGTACTAGTCCATTAGAGGTCATATCACAAGTGACTTTGTTTTGGTAATATTCTCTACAGTTAGTTTGTAATATGGGAGAAGCATGAGGAAGAATTTTGGCATTCTGTGTAGCACTTCCATTGCTTGTATGTACTATGTGCCACCAGTCCTTAAGCATTTCTCAAATAATTATCAGTTACCTATTTCTGCTAAAAATTAAAGGTACAGCTATTTTACAATTCCGTACAGCATTTCTCATGATACCCTGATGCTTCTAAAAATATATGGTGTAACCAACAGTTTTCTAAGCATTTTTGCATAATATGTTGATTTTTTAAAGCGGACTATGACACTAAGGCTAAAGCATTGAAGATAGTTACATGCAAATAATTAAAAGTATATGGTTATGTACCATTTAGTCTGTATCCAGGAGTGGAGAATTAAAGGTCTGTACAGATATAATCTAAATCAAATATTGCAGTAGTACAAAAATGCACTTTACATTTTGCATAAGGCTGGAAGCTCCTATACATTGTGCTTGCACAAAAGAAGGTGTGAGAAAATAATTGTAGTGTCAAAATCATCTTTATCCTGCTGTCTCCATGGTGTTTCAGCCCATCCAAAGAACTGTAAGTAGTCTGGCTTCTTAGTTACCCAAGACCTGAATAAAGCAAGACTTTTATAAGTGCAAAACCAGCAACTTTTCAGGTAAGTCTAGAAATTTATGACTGCTACTCATTCCTTGTTAAATACATGGTGAGACTCTAGGCAACATGCCCAGTTAAGCAAGCAAGAAGCTTAGATGGGAATTTGTGGTAGGATTAACACCTGCAACTGCAAAATCTGCCAACCTGAGTCAAATAGATTTGCTGTTCCTGTTAGGCAGGGTTTAATAACCCCAGCAGCTTTTTAAGGATATAGAGATTAATCAGCATGCTCTTACTACTAACATGCAATGAAGTATAGGGTCTATCAGAGATTGTTTTCAAGGCCTTTCGGCAAATGAATAATAAAAGAATATGCATGTGTTAATATGCTTTGCTGATCAATCCACAAAATTATTATATGATCCCCCCACACCATTTACGGGCTTGTTTCCTTATACCTATCAATATAGTGTTGATCATTCTCAGGTCCTTGGGACTGGTGAGGCCTTCAAAGAAATAAAATACTTTTGTTCATTTTCAGATCTATTTAGATCTTGTTTTTTGTGCATGTGACAGAAATTGAAAGAGGCTGGAAATGTACCAGCCACCAAGCCCTGTATTTTCATCAGTTTCTTCCTATCTCTAGAAGCTAAGTTGGTGATGAAACTCAAAAAGATGGTTCTGTTACAGTAGCTGTTGACCTGTTGGCCAATACTCTTGCAGAAGAACTGTGGCAGCTTCATGTAACTTCATCTCCACCTTTTGGCCATTTTATGACTATATACTGTTTACCATTGTTTTACCACATGGGGTTTTATTGTTGAAAGCCACCCTGGGGAATTTCTTTTCCTGAAAGGCAACATAGAAAAATGTCAAATAACATGCATCTGTCTGCCATTGCTTTGTAGACTGAAATCACATGTTGCAGAATAATTCCAAATTTGTCAAAAATGGGTCTGGGTGAACAATGGGATAAGAGTACTGTGTTTGGAGTCATATTGTGTGTAAGACAGGTAAAAAGATAAGCTGAATAAAGGGAAACTTCTTAGGTTGGGGAGTGGCAAGATATAGCTAATTAAAAATGAAGCTTCTTATTCTGGCCTCCCATCCACAGCTACTGGCAATTTTATATTTTGCTTAAAACACATAGAGAATAATATGTCTGCAGTTTCAGGAATAGCAAACTGATTTGGGAAATGTGAATGTATGGATAAGATGGAGCATGGGTGTAGAAATGAAAATGGCTTTTGTTCTCCCAGTAGAGACAATTCTGATCAGTAACAGCATGGCCTTAACTACTTAAGACATTTACTTTACATAATGAATTTTCAGTGGCAGCCTACAATGAAACATGACTTTGATACCAAAGTAAAGAATAGCTGAAAAAAAAGGTCTAGCTACAAGAATGGAAAATGATTCAGTAAATGAGCTTGATAGCTGTTTGGCAGGCTTTCCTGAAAAATGCATTTTGAGAAATTGGAATATGAAATACATGGGCTATTCTGTACCAGACCATTCCTTCAGTTGTATAAATGGCTAGCTTCAGTTCTGTGTTTTAATATGCTTTTCCTGTTTTTAAAATAGAAGATTTTCTGCTGCATTATTGATGACAGGTTTTGGATATTGTTTAGTGTTACTTGGTGATTTTGATTTTCCAGAAAAAATTGAATTGGAACATTTCTGGAAGAAAAATAGGGTCATTTGTATAGAAAAAATATGAGTTCTGATGCTTTAGATATCTAATTTGGAATGTTTATTTTACCTTCCTGCTATAAACAATGCTCGAAACAAAAGTATTCCATATAAATGTTTTAACACACCACAAGTATTTGACCTGAAATATTTGAACGGAAACAATTGAAGCACACTTTGGGCACAGCAGTGCGAGTGTGTGCAAGCCACATACTGTGTAGGGCGGGAGGACCACAGAGATGACCTTTGCCTACTTGCTTCTCCTACCTTGTGAATCAACTAGACAAGCTAATTTTGGCATCTAGTCGCCCACTTTGGATGGAAAGGGAAAAAGGTTGGACTACCAGTAGGATACATCCAGTCTTGTCTCCCTCTGCCCCCAAAATGCCATCTTTACTACTTCTCCAAGTTTGGGGGTCTTACGACTTTGAAGAAGTGTCCAACATGGTTCTTTCCATGCTGGCTGTGAAGCAGGGAGCAGGTTCTGAACAGAGACCCTCAGCTCCAAGGTTCTTTTTTGATTTTGGTCCTGATAATCTGGAGCATCCTGTACCCCGATGGATGCTGCCCAGGGATCATGGGATTGCCCTGCCTGTGTGTATTAAACATTATTTGACTTGTAAAAAAAATTAAGGACAATAGCATGTATCTCTCAGCTTATTATGAGGAAAAATCAAAGGTGTTGAAAACTATTGGCTCTTGCGTTTTAACAACTGTGCATTATATGCTAACAACCATTTATTTCAGCAGAGTTTAGTTCTGTTCATTAAGGCTATTGGAGTACCTTCAGTTTTACTGTTACTCTTTATTCGTTCCATTTCACTCTATGACATGTATGTACTCAAATGACATATACATATTCTCTCACATATTTCCTAAGCATAATCACCTGAAAACTACCAAGCTTGCCTGATACTGTATTTGTAAATGGCATAAATTTTTACTAATGAACTTATGAAACAGAAAATGTTCCCTGGTGTTGCCTCAGTCCAGTGACTTGGTTAGACAATCTCTGCTTTAAAATATATAACTCAAAATTACTGTTAAGAAAAGAAATAGTAGCATAGGTGTTGGCAAGAGGGGTGGAGAAATGGGGTTGTTATTTAAATGATAACCTTGTGTGTCAATATATCATTTGTTCTGACTAGAGTCATAATGCTGTTTGGAAGAGTTCCAGCCATCTGTTCTACTTTGCGTTGTTTGTACCGCTTGGCGTTGCAAACCCCAGAGGAAGCAGCTCCCTTCAAAAGCACTTGCATGCATAGAGCATTTTTTTTCTTTTTGTCTCAGTTTCCTTGCATTGCTGCTGTCTTGCATGCTAAAAGCAGATTCTGAAATGAATTATTTGTTTTCACGTTGTTTTATAGTTTAGAAGACAACACACCTGTGTTTGAATATTGGATTACTTTGGTTAATTTGCCCATTCTCAGAGCTTGATACTTCTTGTGGATCAGACTTCATCCCCTCCTAGTCCATCTGTCTGTAGCCTCCCATTTATTTGTAGTTCCGCTGTTGGAGGTGGAGTGTGCAGAAGAGACTTTACCCTCTCGTTCTTCCTGCAGTTGCTGCATGGATCATGCTTCAGTTCTAGATGAGAGCCCTAGAGACAAAGCAGGCACACTGCACCAGAAACCTTCCTGGCTGAATAAGAGTATAACCTAGATTACATGTAACTTGTGAAGCGATCAAAAAGGGTTGTTTGTTCAAATGGAATGTTTGTATGACTATTATCGCATTATGTCTGCTTCCATAATAAACCCATAATTTGCTGTGATGCATGCCACTATGTTGCCCAATCTGAGGAAGTTTTGTGACATTTGGACCTAGATACTCTGGATTAATTGTGGATTGAACATCCTGTAGTTAACTCATGGTTTGTTCTTAGGGTAACTATGGGTGGTTTAACCCAGGATTAACCCATACTGTTAACCCATTAACTCAGGTTGAGACATCACAAAATAATGCCTAATTAGCAGTTGCTTATGTAAAATGGTGGCAGCATGCACTACAGGAAATAATGAACGAAGTAACCCATGATTTGCCACTCATGTGTGTAAACCATCCCTTTGTGTGTTCAGTATGTGTATGTCATACTAACATGCAAGCTATATTTATGTATTCCTGGCTGGAAAGTCCTCCAGGCTGATGAAAGTTTATTGAGGCTCAACCTGAGTAGGTCAAAATTCTGTCCTGGTGGGCTGTTCAGTTTGAGACATCTAAAAAGGTGATCTCTCCTGGTTTCATAAGTTATTGCCTTGATTGTTAGATGTTAAAATCTCTCTTCCCTCTTAAAAAATGGGAAGTCTTAGAGTACATGTCTACCGAATTAAGTAGTGTAAGTGCCATAAAACGGGGTACACTTCATATAATTGTTAAGAGTGATCTGTACAAATGTTTCATTTTCATACAAGAATGTAAGAACTGTGCTGAATCAGACCTAAAGGTCAGTGTAACCCAGCAGTTTGTTCACACAGTGGCCAGTCAGCTTTCCATGAGAAGCCCACAAGCAGGACATGAACGTGACAGCACCCATCTGCCCATGTCCCCCACCGCTTTGCATACACAGGCATCCTGCCTCTGATGCTGGAGGTAACACATGGCCATGAGGACTTGCAGCTGTTAATACATGAAATAATCATTATGTCTTGAATGCCTCCATATGTATCAAAGTCACACTTCTAGTTTCTGAGACAAACACTTAACTGGGTGAATTGGTGAATCCTAGTTCTCTCACTCTGGATGTATAAGTTTGTGTGGACCTCTTTCCTGATGAACAGGAACTCTTTTAAGATGTTCAAAAGGTACCTTACCTTAAAGAGTGAGTGGAACTGTGCTATGTAGCTCCACCCCCTGACACTGTGTAATTAGATAGTCCCCAAGTGTCAGCACAGACAGCAAACACCAGCAGGGTCCCCTTTTATTTCCCACCCCCTGGATCACAACAAGTTTGTGAAGTAAATTAGGCGTGGCAGGGGGGTTCAGACAATCACCATGACATAAGTAAACCTGCCAGCGGTGGATCATGCAAGCCTTAATCAGCCCCTGCATAAGCCATAGCTTGATTTAGGATTATACAAGGGTTGTTTAACCCTCACATAACCCATCACTACCAGATTCAAGTTTCATAAGCCACAGGTGCAGGTTGCATAATCAAAATGGCCGCCTATGCACCCTGCATGGCTTTAATAAGCCATGGTATGCTGTTCAGTTGTGTAAAACAGTGCATGGAATGGCTTGGCCTACTTCACCCAGTGAACTGCATATCTGATTGGGATCAGAACTCAGTTCCCTCTCTCCAAGAGTTTCTGCAAGTGTATCTGACATCAAGGATTATTGATGTCAGATACACTTGATTATTGATACTGCAAATGTTATTATTTCAGATGGGGGTATGGAATCCAGTGATGAATCTGTATCAAATTTTCAAAGCTGCTCTGTCTTCATATGTTTGTGAACTTAAATATTGTTGTCTTAAGGATTCGAAAGCCTAAGCATTTCCTTGTTGTATCTGAAAGAGAAGAAACATTAAGAATAAAGGCATTTGGGAATCCACTGCAGGATTTGATTTTAATTTTTCTTATGATTGGATAATGTAGAAGTTTTTAGACTGGAAAGGATGGGCCAAAATGGCTCATCTAAAAGAGCTCCCCATACATGTGGTAAGACTGACCATCCCTGAAAAAAGCCATTTGTTATCTAATACCCTTATTGGCTTGGAAGTAAATACAGATAAAGAAGGGCACATGTGAACCTTGTGCCTGTTCACCTTTACTGTTTATTGAAAAGGATACTTTGTTGTGAAAAAACAATTTTTTTATTGAAAAGTTTTAGGCCACATTTAACCCTCCAAAGGCAGGTGTGTATCAGAACTGAGACAGATTCTAGAAATATTCTATTATTGTAGATGGTTGTTATAAAGTATCTAAGGCCCCTTTTTGGCAGAGTGACCTGTAGTCCACACTGAAGCACCTTCTTATACCAATGTCATCCTTTGCAAAAATGGATGCAACACTGATATGAGAAGGAGCCACTGCATAGTCTTCCACTAAAACTCTATTTACCAGATATCATGGATACCAGATATATACATGGATATATAAAGGTTAACATTTTAAAAGTTTGTTAGTCTTAAAGACTACTTAATGACCTGAATAGGGAACTTGTGCCAAGAATTTGACGTGGTTCACACAACAAGCCAGAGTGCAGATTGGTTAGTGGGTTGTTATTGAAATGTTGCTTGTTGAATCTTGGGTTGTTGTGTTGTATCAACCTAGCGATGCTATTAAACCCTGGTTTGTTAACAACATACAATCCACAGTTGGCAGCCCAAAAACAAAACAAAACAACCCCCATGGGTTCTCAGTGCAGGCTGCTCATGGCTAGCAAGCCAAGGGTTCTTTTGCATCCAGTCACCATTGCTTTGATGAGAAAACTCTTATTGGCATAGTTTTCAAAACGTAAGTCAGTTTGCACATCTTTATCTCTTAAAAATATTCTTTAACAGTATTGACTCATGGCTGCTTCCAGCATTTATTTCAGATGGATGTTGTAGGTCTGCAGAGCTGCTTATTCAGCAGTGAAACAGGCAGGCCTGTAACAGTTAGAGTGATGTTCTTATGTGTCTTAGGATACCTGTGTTAAAAAGGTAAGATCAGAAGCTGCCCTAAGTTGGATTTCTTCCCCCTTTTGTTGCTGATACAAAAGAGCACATGAAGTAACAATACCCTAGAAAGTCAGTCCCCCTCCAACTCTCTTTCTCATTTGTTGTTGTAAAGGATTTTGAGTATGCCTTTCAGGATAGAACATCCTGGCTAGTCAACAGCAATATTTAAAGACAAACAATAAACCCACAATGCAATAGCAGAAATAGTAAAATAGTATTGCAGCAGAGGAGGCAGCAGTGGGGGTTACAAGCTTGACAGCGGTGAGTGAATGAACCAGAGAACTAGCAATGAGACTGGCTGCTATTCAGTGTATTGCACCAAGTGCTGCATGTGTAACTTTTCGTTAACTGGACATTGGTCCTGGGCATGTGCTTGGGGTGAGGAGTTCCTGGCTCTCGGGGAACAAATACACTCTCTCAGGGAACCTGTTCACTCCCTTGAAACTAAGGTTGCAGACTCACAGAGACCAAGAGAGAGAGAAAGGAGATGTTGAATCCCCAAGGGATATATAGAGAAAGGGTCTTGGTAAAGGAGGGTGTCACTTGGAGGAGGAGGGAAATGATTTGCAAGATGGGTCCCATCCCATGGAAGGTGAACAGAACACGTCATCACAAGGGTGGGAGGCGTGTTTTGGTAGAAGGTTTCACCATCAGACATGTAGAAAGCCAGGTTTGCAATGGGTGCAAGGATCATATGGTGAGTTGCCTGCCTGGCACAGAGGTTGCTGGCATCACCTGCCGTCTGGATAGCCTGCGGGACAGTGTGGGGGCAGAGCCAGCAGTCATGGTCCGTGTTGGCACAACTGATGTGGGGAAATGTGGTTGGGAGGTCCTAAAATCCAAGTTGAGGCTGCTGGGGAGAATGTTGAAATCCAGGACCACCAAGGGGGCTTTCTCTGGAATGCTACCATTTCTATATGCAGGGTCAGTCTGAAGGTGCAGCTGAGGAGCCTCAGTGCATGGATATAGAACTGGTGTAAAGAGGAGGGCTTCATCTTTGGTAGACACTGGGAAACATTTTGGAACAAACTGGGCCTGTACAGGAGGGATGGGCTACACATGAATCACAATGAAACAAGACTGCTAGCATGTAACATAAAAAAGGTGGCAGAGCAGCTTTTAAACTAAATCCTGTGGGAAAGCTGGCAGGATCTAGGAAGCATCTGGTTTGAATCAACTTATACTTAGAGGATAAGGGAGGGAGTTCCAGATTGCCCGAGTACGGCAAGAGAGGAAATGGACAGCAAGGTAACGACAAGGCATTATACTCAGAGAGGACAAAATGCCAGAACAAGTGGACGCAGAAGGAAGGGGATACAGTGCTTAGGTGGTTCTATACAAATACCAGAAAATGGGAGAGTCGGAGTGCATGACAATAAGAGAGAAGCTAGAAATGGGCATTATGGAAACATGGTGGAGCAGACATAACCAATGGGATATGGTCATCCCTGGATATAAACTGTATAGAAAGGACAGGGAAGGGAAAAACAGAGTAGGCATCGCCTTCTACATTAAAGAGGGCATTGAGTCCAGCAGGCTCAAAAAGTGAAACTGTGAAGACTTCTCCATAGAGGCACTCTGGGTGAAAATTCCTGGAAACAAAATAATTCACTCTTGGGGGTATGTTGCTGCCCTCCAGACCAGAATGCTGAGGGTGATCTTGAGATGAGAAATGAAATCAGGGAGGTCTCCAACAAAGGCAGTATTGTAATAAAGGGTGACTTCCACTGGATCTTGACTGGATAGATATACCTTCCAGTTCTGCTGTGTTAAATACCTTGATGTCCCTAACAACTGTGCTCTGGAGCAGTTATAGTCATGGAACCAACCAGAGGGGAGGTAATTCTGGATTTAGTCCATTTGCACTTTTCAAAAGAAGAATTTCCCAAGATTAAGGAAAATGGTTAAGCAGACACTGAGTAAGGGAATCAAGAAAATATATTTGCTTCATAATGCTCAAAATATACCATATTAGAGGCACAGAGAATATGCATACCACAAGGAGGAAAGGGAGTGCAAAGTCCAGGAAATCACCAACTTGGTTAAAGAGTAGAGTCAAGGAAGCTGTCAGGGAGAAAAGGCTTCCTTCAAGGGTTGGAAGTCTTGTTCAAATGAAAAGAATAGAAAAGACCACAAGACTGAACAAGGGAGATGTAAGCAAACAGAGAAGCAAGGAAGCAATATGAGGAACATACCACTAATAGCATCAAGGCCAATAATAAATAATTATGTAAATATATCAAAGGCAGAAAAGCAGCTAGAGAAGCAGTTGGACAATTTGACAATAATGGAAATCAAGGTGCACTGCGGGGTGGACAGGAGATTATAGAGAAGCCCAATGAATTCTTCAGTCTTCACAACAGAGGATGCAAAGCACATACCTGTCCTTGAGCTTATGTATTCTGGAGGGAAGTCTGAGGAATTAAGGCAGGTACTAAAGACCAAGGATGAAGTTCTTAACCTTATTGACAGTCTGAATGTCAGCAGATCACTTGGTCCAGACAAATCACCTAGTCTCTGATCCATCCTAGAGCCTGTAAAGAAATAAAACATTAAAACCTTCTTACCAAAACATTTACTATGTCCCTGGAAACAGCCATTGCACTAGAGGATTGGAAAATGACCAGTGTGGGACCAATTTTTTAAAAGGGATCCAGAGGATATCTGGGAGATTACAGGCCAGTTAGTTTAACATCTGTTCTGGGTAAACTGCTTTGAAAGCATCATCAAAGACAGAATCAGTAAACATACAGAGGGACAATCTCTGATGAGAAAAGGTCAGCATGATTTCCGCGAGGGGAAGTCTTGTCTCACAAACCTATTGGAGTTTTTGGAGGGTGTCAACATGCACGTAGACAGGGTGATCCAGTAGACATTGTTTGCTTGGGCTTCCCAAAGGCTTTTGATAGAGCCCTTCACCAAGGCTTCTGAGCAAGCGAGCAGTCACAGAATAAAAGTGGAAGTCCCCTTACGGAGCACAAACTGGTGAGAGAAGACAAGACAGAAAGAGAGAATAAATGGTAATTTCTCCAATGGAGAGATCTCACCAGTGGAGTCCTGTGGGGTTCTGCATTGGAACCATTTTTTCAACCTATTTGTAAATGATTTGGAATTAGGAGTAAGTAGCAAGGTGGCCAAGCTTGCCAATGACACCAAAATATTTTGAATGGTCAAAACCATAAGAGATTGTGAGGAGCTCCACAGGGATCTCACCAAGCTGGGAAAATAAACATCAAAATGGCAAATGCCACTCAGTCTAAGTAAGTGTAAAGTAATGTGAAGTTGGGACAATAAAGCCCAAATACAGTACACACTGATAGGATTGGAACTAGCAGTGACAGAGCAAGAAAGGGATCTTGTGAAAGTAGTAGATAGCTCCATGAAAATGTCAGCCCAGTGCACAGCTGCTATGAACAGGCAAATTCCATGCTAGGCATAATTAGGAACAAACAGAAAACAGAACTGCCAACATCTTACTCCCCTTTTACAAATCCTTGGTATGACTGCACTGTTGTGTATTGCGTTCAGTTCTGGTTGCCTCACCTGAATAAGGACATTCTTGAATTGGAAAAAATACAAAGGATGGCAATGAAAATGATCAAGGGGCTGGAGCATCTCCCCTATGAGGAGGGACTGCAAAAACTGGAAATGTTTATCTAGGAAAAGAGGCTAGTAAGGGGAATGGAGAAGATGGGAGAAGAAGACATTTTTCACTCTCTCCCATAGCACTCAAACCCAGGGCCATCCTATGAAGCTGATTGGGGCAAGGTTTGGAAGAGAAAAGAGAAAGTATTTCTTCACACAGCATACAGTTAAAATACAGAATTCATTTGTGCCATGGGAGGTAGTGATGGCACAACACTAGATGGCTTTAAAAAGGTATTGGACAGTTTCATGAAGTAGAGACTCTAGTGGCTATTAGCATTACCACCAGAAGCGGCAGGCCTGCATACACCAATTGCTGAGGAGCTCAGGCACGTGGAGGTCTTGCTTGGGCAATCCTGGAAGCAATCGGTTGCCTTTGTGTGTTCAGAATGCTGGACTAGATGGACCTTTTATCTGATCCAGCATGGCTTTTCTTGTGCTTCTGTGAAGGTAGTGAATCCTGGCACAGATGCTCTGAAGGAGGTCTGAGAAAGCCAAGAGGTTCATGGGAGCAGATGGTCATTCAAGATACCCCTGTCCCAAATCATGGCTAGGCAGAGTTTATTATTCCAGGTGAACATAGTTCTTGGCTAGCACTTTCTGTGCTATGAAAACTTCACTGCAATTCTCAGAACTCTTAAGAGGGTCATATTTCACATTCCATGAAATTGGGACATTGTATTTACTGTTTTTCTTCTAAGCTATTAGTGTGTGTCCCCTGATCAAACAACCCCTGATGTCATCACATCAGTCTAAGAAATTATTACAACATTATTTTAAGATTCTCTAAACTGGCCTGAATGTCCCAATGTCAGGACATTTTTCCAAAATTAGCAACCTGCTCAGTGTAAAGAAGAAAATAGAAGTTTCCACTAGATTTCAAGCATGGTGGAAAAGGAGAAGAAGCAGTTTTGATGTACAATGGGAAAAGGTGGTATGGGGCATTGCACAAGGTATAATATTTAGATGCAAGACCTCTTGGTGGAAGTTCCACATCTGACCCTGAGATCCTCCTTGGGTTCTTCCTGCAAGCAGTTCGTGACTTCTAAGACCCTTCCCCTGGAGGACTCCTCGCTGATTTCCCCCATCTCAGATCAGAGATAATAGTGGGGATGCAGGAGGCAGGGAGCTTAGGTGGTTCTGGGAAGAGCAGTTGCTTTTCCTAGTGTTGGATGAGTAGCTACATACTACATGGAGTGGCACCACACCCGTGGAAAAGACATGTGCTGCATGGAACGAGGGACTCTGGCAATGCTGGAATCAGTGGCTGCTCCAGCATCTAATGCTCAGTGCTCAGGAACCCAGTTATTGGAGCCCTAGGAGAACTTTGAGTGGCTTGCTATTTGAATTTGGTGTGTGTGTGTGTGTGTGTGCGCGCGCGCACGCATGTGCATGCGCGTCAGGATGTGTGTGCGGCACTGTCTCTTGGCATGGCAAAGTACTGCCAGATAGCAGTTCTAATGTTTAGAATGATCAGCTAGGGAATGAAGATGGTTTTTTTCCTAAGAGCTATTGGAGAAACAGCATTTGGTAATAAGAAAGAAATGGAAGGAGAAAGGGGGTCTCCAATTAATTGAATGGCACAAAGAAGTTTGGCATATAGTGCCTAATGACAAGTTGACCTGTGAGATAAGGGTGAAAAAAAGGATTGGCAAAGAAGAATGATTTTAATAATATCACTTGTTATGTTGTATTTTGTTTTATGTATTTGTTGCTTACGGTTGTAAGCTGTCCTGGAACATTTTGTAAAGGACAGGGTATAAATATTGTTAATAAATAAATAATATATGGGGTATGTTGATTGAATATGTATTAATAAAAGGGGAGGATGTATTGCAATTATGGTTGGAACAGATTATCTTGGCAAGAGTGGAAAAATGGGGTGGGGGAAGGCAGCCATTGTCCCGGTGGAGGGGTGCACTAAGGGTGATTCCTTTTTTTAAAAAAACTAGATGTTGTGTATCAAGTGCTCTTTTTTCCTTTATTACATGATTTTTGTATTTGCATTTGTTTAATATTTAAATACAAAATAAAAAAAGGAAAAACAGCATTTTGAAGTGAGAGGCAATATTTCCAAAATTATTGACCTTGCTGCCAAACCTTGAATTATTTACAGAACATGAGTGAAAAACTGAATGACTGCTTGGAGGATATGGTGACTATCAAGACGGAACCCTGCTCCCCGTGCCAGGGAGAGGAATATGGACAACTTTGGTAAGGGTATATGCAACAACTTTCTGGGATTCCTTTCCATATTAATAATGTCTACCTAGGAAGGTCTGCTCATTTTCCATGACCTCCCTATGTGTTGTAGAGAGTTCCGAGACATATTTTAGGCTGCGGGTTTACTTTAAGTATGGTTCAAGACAGCTTGTTGGGCTCAGGAGAACTTTCTGTGCAGATGGAACAGGCACCTTAAAACACAACAGTTGCCTTTTTCTGTGGAACAGATTTGCGTAAGAATATTTGTTTCTTTGCGTAAGAATATTGATAATGCTAAACTGATCCATTCCTGACTTTTCTCATTAAGGAACTCACAGCAACCTTCTAAGAAACTCCACAGTTCTTGGAGCACAGTTTAAAACCCACTGAGCTGTGAAGATGCACATATGGAGCCTCCAAACTTGGAGGTTCTTGCTTATCCTGTGCAGAGAGAGAGAGGAGCATGGAGTGAAGGGCAGGGATTGCTGTGCCTCATGTCTGCCTGTGTCTCATGTCCCACCAGCAGGCAAACCCCCTTGGGTTGGGTTGGTATCATGGTATAACTGAGAGCACAGGTCATTGTATGACTGTGCTGTGAGTGGATGCCAGGTCATCCCTGTGTCCTGGATCCCAGCTAAGGAGTGAACATCCCTACAGCTCAACTCAAGATTACAGGAGTACTATTTTAATTTGTCATATTACTTTATTGATTTGATTTGTACCCTGCTCTTTTCCAAAAATTGCACTCAAGGCGGCTTAGAATCACAAATAAACCTTCTAAAACAATAATCAAACACATTTAAACATAGTTTAAAACAATTACAAATGTTAGCTGTGGGCAAAAAGCTTAAAAAAACTGATTATTAAATGAACTTGTGAAAGTGTTGAAAACTTCTTAAATATTTGTACTTTATTGCCACCATTTTTTCTTTCTTTAAATTGCAGTGCTTTATCATTGTGTTTTGCTCAATCTGCACCCTGTACCAAGGCTGTTTACTTCTCCTAATCCTGGTATCACCATTTGGGTTAATCTGTGGTGTTAAGCATTGCAGAGGGAGAGGGAAGACTATTTGTACCTAAGAAACTGAGTGCAATGTCAATGGGAGGGGAGCACAGAAATCATTTTCCAGTGGGCTTGCCTACATGAGGCTGTTAATCCACTGTATCTACTTTATATTTAATTTAATTTATCATGCAGCTATATTTTCAGGGTGCTTTATTTCCAGAATTGAGATCCAAGCATTCACAAACCTCATTTCGTGTTCTGCCACATAACATTCAGGTGGCACTGTGATTTAGTGAAATAGTGCAATTTAGTGAAATAGTGTAGTTGTACACATGTGAAAGGGATTTTCTTTAGCTTTAATAAAATAATACTGCATATTTCCCACTCTAAAGGAAAAAGAAAGGTTGGAAGTGCTGTTTAAGAAAAGAAGTGAAACTCAAGGGTCATTTTGTCATTTAAAACGTATGAGTAAGGTCCAATATATGCCTTGTGTAGATAATCTCTGAAACAGGGAGAGGGAGTATGGGGTAGAATGTTCAGTTAGTTGCCTAATCACAATCAGGTCCAAAATAAATGATATTTTGGGTCAGTAAAATGGAAAGGTTCCAGGGCCTGGTTCATTGGACCCCTCAACAGCTCCTGTTGGTAGGGCCCTCAGGGGATACCTCCACCTTCCCTTTATTTTTCTCATCATGCATCAACCATTTGCCAAAAGCAGCTAAAGGATGGTCTGTTAGACAGCCATCTCTGATGCTTGTAACTACTGTTTTAATTCACCTACAGTGCCTCTGGGACCCGTCAGCCAAAGCTGTGGAGTGATGCACCATCATGACCCCAGAAATTTTGGGAGGGAGTTAAAATGACAGGCAGAAGCAACCGTTCTTGCAGCTACCAGACCAGGCTTTTTTCTGCTGTTTGTACACAGTGGGGGGGAAAGGTAGCAATGGGACAGGAGGTTTAGGCGATTGACAGATGTCAATGCAATGGACTTTGGTCATTGACAGAGGTCCAGCCCTTCCAGTCCTTCATGCCAGGACTGCACAGTTCCCTTAGGTCATTCACCTTAAAAGGTACACACACGGGGCACTGCTGCCCCTAAAGACAGTGCAGGGATTACTGCTTGGGGGTGAATCATAGTGTTCTCTGTAGGTTACTTGGAACTCGGAAATATTTTGAAAGAAACACAGTTACTGTTAAAGTAACACCCAATTTGATTATGAGGTGCTCAAAAACTTATTTCTATCTGGAGGTTTAAAGAAGAATGCACTTTATTGTTTTTCTTTGCCCTTCCCAGCAGCTTATCATACTCTTAGATCCCATTTATTTTGTTTTCTTGACAGCTCTGGAAAAATTGACTCCCAATCTGTGGACGTGGAGCCTAAAAAGCTGAAAGGAAAGCAGGATTTGGTCATGTCCAAGAGTTTTCAGCAAGTGGATTTCTGGTGTAAGTTTCTCATTGCTGGAAGAGTGGTCAGTTGGAGCCCTGCCATTGCCACCTGCAAAGTGCCCTCTTTTCAAATACTGGAGTGCCATTCATGTACTACAGGCAATTTTAGAGATATGCAACTATAGCAGTGCTGGAAGACAGAAGTTCCAAACCTGAGATTGAACAGGGACTGTTGATGGGCAGACGTAGTCCACTTCTGGCTTAGATTTAGATGCCTGCTCTACACCCTGTGTGCTGCATTTGTCCTTTAATCCTTAGATGTAATACTAGCTGACATGAAGAGAAATATGCTCTAATCTTTCCAGGGAACAGCAGAGCCCTGCCCTGAAGTAGCTAAATATACTTTATTAGGAGGGTTATAATGCAATACCTAATGTAACTAGCCTTTATTTTAGTTTGTAAAATAGTCCTATTCTCTCTGGTATCCAATATCTGTCTTTCTCTGGAAGTTCTGGTGGGTTCTTGGCAGGAATACGTCCTACAAAACTTCCTGACTGTTAGAGCAGAACAGCAATTGAACCAGTTACCAAGGGAAGTAGTGGGCTCTCCCAGTCTGGAGGCATTCGAGAGGCAGCGAACAACCATCTGTGAGGGATGCTTTAACTTGGAATCCTGCACTGAGCAGGGGGTTGGACTTGATGGTCTTATAGGCCCCCTCCAACTCTGTTATTCTGTGATTCTGCCAAGAGTAAAGGACATGGGATTTTAAGCATATGATATGCACTTCACTCTAAGATTCCTTCTCAAACTTGTCACATTGGAAAACCAGTGGTCTGTAGCTTGCCCAGTGGGTGGGAGGGCACAAAGGGAAGAAGGCATTCCTTCAGGTATCCCAGACCCAAGCCATATAGGACTTCATAGGTCATCACTAGCACCTTAAATTGGGCCCAGACGTCAATTGACAGCTAGTATAACCTATAGAGGACTGGCCAATCTGCATTAACATTCTGGCAGCTCTATTCTGAACCAATTGAAGTATTCAGACCAACTTCAAGGGCAGACCCACATATAGTGCATTACAATAATCCAACCAGGAAGTTACCAGAGCGTGGGTCACCATTGCAAGGCAATACTCATTCAGGTAAGGACACGGTGTATCAGCTGAAGCTGAAGGAAAGCACTCCTTGCCATTGCTGCCACCTGAGACTCCAAGGACAGCTCTGGGTCAAGGAGCACTCCCAAACTGCAAACCCCTTGTCTTTTAGAGGGAGTTCAACCCTGTCCAGGACAGGGCTGAAATCACTTGCCTGGAAGGACCAACAGGACCTAATAAGCAATGTATCCTGTGGAAACTATGTACTGGGTTCTATCCTTCCAGCCTCCATCTAACACTTAAAGTCTTTATTTTGATTTATAGTTCACCTTTTCTAAAAGGCTTCAATGTAGTGATTTCATTTTTAGCAAGTATGTCATGTCATACCCCAGTGATGCCCATAGGCTGGCCTTGTCTTGTATCTCGAGCATCTGTTGGCTCTTAAAGAGATGGATAACAAAATACATAACAAGGATGGGCAACTTGTGGCCCTCCAGACATTTTTGGGCTGCTGTTCCCTTCATCACTCACTACTAAATACGCTTGCTAGGACTGATGAGAATTGTTCTTCAAGAGCTTTTGAAGGGCCCGATGTTCCCCATCTGTACCAAATAGGCTGGCTGAAAACCCTTCTACACCTTCATTTCCTGGTCAGATGAGTTGGTACAGCTCATCAACAGTTCCTAAAGATTGTTGGCTGTAGTTTAGAGGGGGAAAGTGCAAGGAACATGGCAACTGTCATGCTGGTGCATACCCAAAAGCCTATTTCCACTTTAAGAACGTTAAGTGCTAGATCAGACCAAAGGCCTATCTAATCCAGCATTCTGTTCATACAGTAACCAATCAAGTAGGTTGTGGGAGACCCCAAGCAGGACAGGAGTGCAATAAATAACATCCTTCTTCTCATGTTTTCCAAGAACTGGTACTGAGAGACATACTGCCTCTGATGTTGGGAGTTCATATAAAGCCATCTTGACCAGTAGCCATATTAAGAGCTATATTTTTCATGAATGTATCCAATTCCCTTTAAAGTTCTGTACATTGATGGCCATCACTGTGCTGTATGCACGTCCTTTTACCTGTCTTAAGTCTCCTTCCATTCATCCTCATGGGTTGACCCTGGGTTTTAGTACACCGACCCTGCCCATTTTCTCTTCATGTAGATGGTAATGCACCTTTATCATGCCCCCATTTATTATGTCACCTTTTTTCTAAGCTAAACAGTTCCACACATTACAGTCTTTCCCCACAGGGGACTTGCTCCAGCCCTTTAATCATTTTTGGCTTCTCTTTCCTGAAACTTTGCTATATCCACTATATTTTGTTGAGTGTGATGATCAAAACTGTACAACCTATTTCAAGTTTGGTCACAAATTTATACCATAGATTGGTATAAACGTACTCCATTATCAATAGGGAAAAGCAGTACAGCTTAATTTGTGGAGGAAGTGATAGGAGCTTACTCTTGCTCTGGGTGGGCTTAGGTCACACTCTCCAACAGGGTGCCCTCCCAATGGGAAAAGATCTGGGGAATGCCAGGTTGAGGAAATCTGAGATGATGCACAGTTCTTTTCAGTTCTACAATTCTGTGAATTATGCCTTCATTCCAAAAATGATATTTTGCTTTCTCTGTGTTGAAGCTAAGTGGAAATTACATTTTTCTGGTCTAAGTTTGGGATTGCACAAAGCCATTTTCCCAAGACAATGTGCTGCATAGCTTTGAGATTAAAAAACAGCTGCCACAAAAAGAACTTCTGCTAAGCTTGCAAGTTTGATGGCATGAGAAAAACTCTCAGCACCCTGAGAAGTTTTGATGTGAAATCAACTTATGAAAAATCACCTGTGCCCTTATTGATGACACTGTCAGCATTTTGTGATGCAGAGTAATTCTTGTTTTCTCCTCCTCCTCCTCCTCCTCCTCCAGTCTGTGAGTCCTGCCAGGAGTATTTTGTGGATGAATGTCCAAACCATGGCCCACCTGTGTTTGTGTCAGATGCTCCGGTACCCATTGGCATCCCTGACCGAGCTGCACTGACCATCCCACCTGGCATGGAAGTAGTGAAAGAACCCAGTGGGGAGCGAGATGTGCGCTGTGTGAGTGAGGTTATCCCTAAAGGTCGAATCTTTGGACCATATGAAGGGAAGCTCTCCAGTCAAGACAAATCAGCAGGCTTCTTCTCTTGGCTGGTAAGTAGGATAACCATGTTCCCAGCAGCATAACTCTTGGAAGCAACTGGTGAGGCAAAGGATGCAATTCTTTGCAAATTTGGACAGAAAAAGGCCTACAGCCCCCAGCATTTCCTGTCTGGCATGGCTGGCTAGGGAATGCTAGAACTTGTAGCACGTTCCTCTGGCTAAACATGCAAATCATAGGACCTTCATGCTCTCAAACTTATGCTAAGAATATAAGTACCTGTAGCTTAGTTTCAAGAGATGCTCTTCCTGTTAACAGGCAGGAGAAGTTTAAACTGTGGACTGGAAAAGAATGCTTAGACATCTAGTGCAAAATTGTCGTACTATAAAGCCCTGAACGGCTTGGGTCCTGGTTACCTGAAGGAGCGCTTACATCCATATATGCCCAGCCACCCCTTGAGATCAGCGGGAGAGGCCCTTCTCCGAGAGCCCCCCGTGAGAGAAATTAGGAGGGTGGCTTCTCGGAGGAGGGCTTTCTCAGCGGTGGCGCCTAAGTTATGGAATGTGCTCCCTAGAGAGGTCCGCCTGGCGCCGTCGTTATTTGCTTTTCGGCGCCAGGCGAAGACCTTTTTATTTAAGCGGTATTTTAACTGTTAATATTATTTGATCTTATCTGGCCAGGGCGGCTTATTTTATATTGTATTTTTTGGATTTTTAATGTTTATATGTGTTGCGATCTATTTTATAATTGCTTTTATTTATTGTTTGTAAGCTGCCCCGAGGCTTCGGCGAATGGGGCGGCATAAAAATGTTTTAATAAATAAATAAAATAAATAAAGAAGCATACTTGAATCATTTGCTAGAAGTAAACATTTCTATAGGCTGTTCTCCAGCCTTTCCCTAAGCTTGATTGGCCAGGCTGTCCAGGAGACAATTAGGAGTTGGTGCCCTAGAAGTGAGGCATTAATTATTCCATTTCCTTGCACTTTTGTTTTTTCAGATTGTTGATAAGAACAACCGCTACAAATCCATAGATGGGACAGATGAGACTACATCAAACTGGATGAGGTAAGTTGATCACTTGTCTATTAATTTCCCTTCTTTAATGGTATTTCTGGCCTAGAGAATGAACAAAAACTTCTCTTGTGGTTAACCCTTTAGAAATTACTATTCCTGTCTGAAACTTTTGATTCCTTGTTTTATTCTTTATTCCTACCAGAGGCACTCTTTTGCTTCTCCATTGAGTAGCAGGGTTTCAGTTGAGGAAGGAGAGGAACCGGGGTTATCACTTAGTCACCTCTTCCAAACTGGTTCTCTGACACTCTTTATTTTACTATTCCAATGTTTTAAAACAACTTTTCTTTAAAAAAAAAAAAAGTTATATTTTGGCTAATTATGAGAAAACGTTTCTGTGGGAACGCCTACAAATTTTGTTTGGTTTTGTTTGTTTGTTTGTTTAGAGTTGTTTGCTGCTTTGCTAATCATAATGGTACAATCAGGAGATAGAATTTATCAGTTGGGGTGCTCCTGCAAAATAAGAAAGATCCACAATTTTCATTTTTAAAAGTTCTCTTATTATTTGTTGCTGGCTTTGCAAAAACTCTCATATGCTTCTACTTTATTTACATTCCTTTGCCACCCTGATCGACAGATCAGTCAATAGGGACACGCTGTTCATTCATTTCCCAAAGCAGAGCTTTTGTGGCAGTCTATCCATGCATGTGTATGTGAGTTTGTGTGTGTTGCAGACAAATTGTGATTCAACAGCAACAGAACTGAAAACACACTGAAGATACTATGAATGGCATTGGATTTTTCCCATTTGACAATGCTATAGATAATAAATGATTTGGTAGCTGAAGCCCACATATCCTTGATGCTCTCTGATTGATGGCATTCTATAAATATGCTTAAAAAGATATAGTTTGAGAGTTGATATCCTAATGCATAGAGAAATCCAAATAGGTCATTGTGTATGCTATTAGCAAATGTTGGATAGGGTTACACATTTTTATGCCAAACAGCTCCTTGTGATTAAGGCTATAGTTCTATCTATATTTACTTGGGGCTAAATCCCATTGAACTTGGTTTGACTTAATTCTGAGTGAACAAGTGTAGGGTTGGGCTACAGGTTTGATAGCTGTAGACTGAAATACGAGGATGTTATTGGTTGGTCAGTCAAGAGAGTACTTCTCAGGTGTAAGAAAGTCTGTCTGTATGTTGTGTTTTGCTTTTCTCCTAAAGTGTACATGACTTCATTGTTTTGTAGATGAATGAAGAAGGAGCAAAAAGGAAAAATTACTTTAGCTGGGAAATTTGGCTTGTCAAAACCAGTGCATCTCAGATGTTAACAAGTTGGTTGTGTACTGTGTGTCATACTTTGGAGTGCTTCTGTTCAGAGTTGCAGTCAGCCATCCATGCCGTCTTCCAGGATGCTCTATTCAATATTTGCTTGGTTTTAGTCCTCACCACCAGCAGATAGTCAGCATTCTGCATAATGCTCAGCCCTCCACCACGCTGTTTTCAGTTGCCTTGGTTTAGGTTTTATTTATGCTTTTTCTCTGAACATGTTTGCCCTTTTGCAAACCTCAGGGCTCCTCCTAACCCCCTTATATTTCTTGCTTGTGCAGAAATGGTGCTGTGCCATCGGGCCCACAAATGGATCAGTCCTCAGGGAATGAGCAGTTTTTAATGCATATAAGGACCATATGCGATATGCTGACGTGTTTTAGTGCCACGAAGCATCTGTGTCATCAGAACTTTAGAGAAGATTTCCCCCACTGGGTTACTTCTGGATGTGTTAGGCTACAGGCAGCTTTGCCTTGATGGATAAGAATGTTGGGAGTTCCAGTCCAAGACATTCAGAAGGCAGCAGGCTGGGGAAGAGTGTAGTAGTGTATGAAAGTGTTTTAACACTCTGAGTGCTTAGGTTGTCTGTTCAGAAATGTTCTCTTGTAACTGGCTATACCTTCCTTTCCTGGGTTCAGCATTGTTCCTTGCCTTCGAGAAGTGCATATGTTGCTGCTTCTGCAGAGGAATTGAAAGACATTAAGTCCCTCTTGGAGGGTGGGGGAAGGAGGCAGTGCTTGTTTATGCCACAGCTACAGACCTTTTGTTGTGTTTTACCTCCCTACCTCATTAAGGAGTGGGGAAATGTCCTATGGCAGTTTAGCAAAGGTGAATCAAAAGGCCTTAGAAGTGCACTGTGAACACTGGTGTTATAGCTAAGATTAGAAGTGTCAGAATACAGAATGTAGATCCTTTACAGTAGATTTCCAAAAGACTCTAGAGTGAAAGTACTGATCATATGAGTAAATACACATGGTATGTTTTCCTGTGATTAATTTATCTTGTACCACCTTGCTTGCCTGTTTTTGGGGAACCTCTTACACCTGATGGAAATATAGGAAATATACCTGGCACATTATGGACCTAATAGGTGTGACACCATGTGCTTCATAACGTGTGTTTTGCTAAGTTCTTGGCCATATGTATGGGAAGTGCCATTTGGGTCTAGGGAGTGAAAAAATAGGCACTTTGCAAGTTACAGAATACAACACAGTTATCTGCTAATTTCAAACAGTGTGAAGTGGCCCTTAGATAGCAGGTGCAAGATGGAAGTTTTGGTTTTCACCCTATGTCATTTATGAAAATACCGTGGAAGAACATCCTGGGAATAATCTGCAGTGAGGTCCTCACAGGTGCTTTCACAAAATTGCCCACCTCTTCCCTCTCAAGCTGAATCCACTGGGGGTTCTTTACAGCATCTCACAGCATTCTTGTGCCTCTTCTGTCTATTAAAACCCTCTTGTTTTGAAAAAAGATGGTATCTGCAATACAAAAATAATAACCAAAGAGAACTATGCTGCAAAATTCTCTGTAGGAAACCCCAAATAATTTGCAGACTTCAATTTTTCAGTAGTCTTCTTTAACCCATTGAAGTCTCTTGAGTCATGGCCAGGTGCTATGGGCCATTTTTAAATTAGCCCATGTAATTGTAAACGCCTAGCATTGATTTTGTTTCAAAGAGTATTTTGGTCTTGTTTGGTTTCTTGTTCAAGAATGATTAAGTCACTCAGCTTGCACAGAGCTTCCAAATACCTGTTTGTAGGTGCAAAGGTTACATCTGCTACAAACAGAACATGGTACAGGGTGTGTTTGTGACTCTTTTCTCCCAACTTTGATAAGTTATTTAAAAGCAAATATCTGACACATTCTATATTTAGTGAAAAATGGAAAGTTTTATGTTGAATAGAGGAGAAGAACCTCATCAAGCTGGGAGTGAATGCTCAACTGGTCGTTTTTCTTGGTTGCAATAGTGTGGCTACTTCACATTGATTTCCTTTTACCCGTTTATACTTTGTGGGATATTGAATTCAAGGAACATGACTGAACGAAAGAGGAAGCCCAAGTTCTCCAGGGAGGAGCTGGACATTCTGGTCACTGAAGTGACTCGGAACGAAGCCAGGCTGTTTGGAAGGGAGACAATACGTCTATCCCATGCAGACAGGGACAAGATCTGGGAAGGGATAGCAAGAAAAATCACATCGGTGAGCCAGGTCCCCAGGTCTGTGAAAGATATTAAGCACAGATGGGACGACATGAAGAGAAGGACCAAAGACAAACTGGCCTTCATGCAGAGGTCCCTCTCCAGTCCCAGCAGCCCGGGGAGGCCCTCGGCCATTGTCCTGACCGCCCACGAGAGAGCCATCGAGTCGACGCTGCATTCGTCATGCCAGATACACGGCTTCCGGAGAGCGGATCTGGACGTGGTTGACAGCCCATCAACCAGCTGTAAGTATTACTTCTCCTCCTCTGTCCCCTGCTGCCCACAATCGTTCTGACAAAAAACTGTATGGTGCAAAAGGTCGTCCTTGCCTTCTAATGAAGCCATTCCCTCTGGCTAGTGTTCCTGTGTGTGCTTGGTGCTTTCTGCCCTGTTGCCTTCCTTGCTCCCAATTCATGAACCAATTATGTGCAACTGCACCTTGAAGGACATTTATGAGCTCTGATCCTTTGGAATAGTTAGCACAGCGTGTAGATAATTTGACTGTTCCCATGGTATGGAACAGCAAATGTGATGAGTACTCTGCCTTCCCTCTCTCTCTTTCCCTCACACACACACACACACACACACACACACAGAGAGAGAGAGAGAGAGAGAGAGAGAGAGAGAGAGAGAGAGAGAGATCCTCTCATCCCATCTCAAGGAAGAAAGGAAGTCTGAACCAAGACTACTTCATCAATAAATCCAGCATATGGGTAACTAGAGTTTAGTTCAGACATGGTCTGTATTGGGTCAGTAGTGTACAAAGGAAATAACATATGGGTTTGCCTTATGCACAGGAGCACATAAGAGCAGACTCTAATCTCATTTCTCCTTTTAGATACCAGCATACAGAATGCAGCTGTATATGCCCAATTTATGTGGTACTGCCTATGTTTGCACTTCACCCCATGTGAAGAATTTCCACATGGCTCTTACTGCTCATGATGATGCTTGGGGTTTTCCTGCTTAAAGCATTTTATCTGCAAATGTTCAGCTGGATACACACTCAATCATGCATGGAGTAAATCCAGTGAAATCAGCAGGATGGGTCCTGACTATTTATTTCAGTGGGTTATTGTGGATCCATCCCTATGATATTCATTCAGACTTCACAAATGCATGATATGGACTGTTTCCATTGCTTTTGAGGAAACTAACAATTGGTTATAGCAGTTTATACTATGGTTCAAACCTGGGAAAAGTTTCAGAAGCTCATAGGCTGCACAGTCAGCAAGGTCCTCTGCAGTTGTCCCTGTGAGGTGGTGCAAGGGTTTTAAATCTCATTAAGAAATAGCATTACAATATGATGAAGCAAGGCAGAGGTCTATGGCTCATCACTTCATGTTCAACTCTAGATTGGACCACTAATAATTCTATATGCTGAACCCTGTAAAAGTTCTTGCCATAAATCTTCCACAGAAGTATAACCAGACTCCTCTTTGCTGCTTTTATTAGCCTGTATTTATGTGGAACTTGATACTCTAGATTATGTTTGATTGGGAGAAAGGACACAAAGCATTACACCAAGTCAATTTTCACTGGTGAATCTTCTTTATCCAAGAAGGAAGATTTGTGGTGTGTTTGCAGTGGAACTGTTGGTATAGTTACTTGTGAGCTATTGCTTCCTTCACACACACACAGACACACAAACAGAGAAAGCGGGGTGGGGGGTGGGTTCATATATAGTTGCCTTTCCATTCCATCAAATGTTGATCCATGTATCTCAGAGAGGAGCAATGTCTGGCTGTCCAGATGTTATTGGACTACAATTCGCAGGAATTCTCTCCATTGTCTGTGTGGGTTAAGTCTAATGAGAGTTGCTCTCCAACCACATCTGGAGGACCACATGCTGCCCACTGTCTATTGCAGGTTTCTCCAGAGTCTTTGTCAGAGGCTTCTTCCCACCTTGCTACTGAGAGCCTTTATCTGGTAATGCTTCATACGTTCTGCATGCAAAGCATCAATTTGGCCACTGAGCTGTGGCTTACTTTGGGATATGCAGTCCTATAAAATGTTGAGAGAGTTTGCTTAAGGATGCAAATTCTTTCCACTGGGGGAGACACAAAAGAAAGTTCCCTGCAACTCATGCCACATGTGTTGACACTGGAAACTGGTGATATATAACCAACAGAATGCGATTGCATTTTTGTGTTCACTTAGGAGTCTTCTTAATAAACCTTTAGTGTGCATATTCTCAGTTTCATTGATATTTTGTTCCCTAAATAGTAATTTCCATTTGCAGTGCACTTAAAAACTTCAAAACAGAGATGGTTGTAATTTAGTGATACCAAGCAAAGTTCATTGTACGAATATAATAAGTTGCTCCAGTCCTGTTACGGTGTTCAAGGTACAAATGGACACATCTCCAGGCTGCTCAGAGTGGGGCACTGCCTGCCAGAACATCTTCTTGTTTGCAGCTTTTGGTAATATGGCCCAGTTACACTGGGTACTCTGCTTAGATCCATGATTGTCATTGTCTCAGCCAAATTGGTTCTTCTATGGCTAGATTGTCTCCTGCATTGAACATAATATAGCCACATGTGATGTTTAAAAGACTCTTCCAATAGTCTAAAAAAGCTTTTGGATTTTTACCAGTGTTCCCAGTTAAATTTTTATTTCTCCTGACAGAGAAATTCTCAAAGGAAGGTCTTCAGGCAAATAATATGATGTTTCTTTTTCTGTTTCCAGCTGACGAAGGTGTAGAGGTGCCAGGCCCCTCACGGCAGCATCGCTTCTCATCATTGCAGAGGACTATAGAAGAAGTGGACCACCTCTCCATGCCATCTTTCCTTCATTCGTCGTCTTTGTCAGATCATTCAGATATGATAAACCAAACGCAGGAAGCAAAGCACCCAAACTCATGTTCCCAGTCCTCCAGAAAGCCCCCTCGGCCATGTGCACGAAGCCCAACCATCTCTGGCTTTGACCATCAGCTCTTCAACTCCACCCTCCAACAGACTGAACTATTCAGGCAGTTCTGTCAAGAGCTGGTGACAATCCACAGAGACATGGCAAATCATATGCATGTGATCAGCCAGGGGATGTCTGACCTGACTGGACAGGTCAGTCAGATGTGCCACACATTGGCCAAAATTCAGGATGAGCTCCAAACTTTGAATAAAGGTCAGGTGCTTTCTGCTAGCCAGGGAATTAACTTGCAAACAGCAGTATCAAAGAGCTCTTCCGAACCCAAGGCAGGGATTAGCCAAAGTTATCCCAAGCAGACTCCTCTTACTCGGACTACTAGGTCACGGAAGAGAAAGCACCACTTCTAGCTTCTGTGGTATTTTTAATAGCTTTTGTTGAATTAGCAAATACTCCCTAGCATGATTATGGGGAAGTTCAATGAGAGTTCCCTTTTAAGAGTAATATAAATCATGGCAGTTTTGCTCTATGCACTTGGAGACATAGCACCTGACCTGTAGAACACATGCAAAAGAAGCTGTGAAGCTACTTAAATAAAAAGATATGAGATATAAAGGCCAGAAGAAACTTCCACCTTACAAGGCCCAAGGTGCATATAGATTTGTTTCCTCGACCTTTTTTATGCTCAGGAAACGTTTAGGCTTTGTATTTATATAATTGCACTTCAAATTTAAAAAAAGAAGCCACAAAAACACCATCCTCTCTCATTCTGCTCTACTTCTGCAAATGGCACTATATAGGTGTGGATCTAAGAAAACTGAAGCACTCTTACTGCAATAAAAGTCTTGCAAAAATGGCTTCGCTTTCGAAATAGGATGTTTTGGTTTTATGCAGGAGAGCACCTCTGTTGGCCTTTCTTTGTATCTGCAGTTCTTCAGGATATTACTAGTGCTGTAAGTCTAACCGTTACAACCAGGCTGTACCATTTTTTTAAAAGCCTGTGTCAGATGGAGAATGGCTTTTGCAGATGCAAGTAATTGGAGCATGTTCAAACGCTGCAATGCTAGTGTTATTCTTCTGACTTCATCGGAATTGCTGTTTGGTTAAGGCTGTGGGTTTTGGGATGTATGAAATTTGTTTCAGTTCATTTTTGATCAGGATTTATCCAATTTGTACTTTCCAGAATGAACACAGACGTAGGGTTCCAAGCTTGCTAACAGCATGCATACATTTGAAAAATGTGCACAAGCACACTTTAATCAGTGGGAAAAGAAGGCATATATTTCAGAGTTGTGCACAGTGAGTGTGTGTGTTTGGGAAAATATGCACAAAAATGCACAGGAATTTCCATGCCAAAAAGAAAATACAAAGATAGCATTCCCATACAGACATGAAATGAAATGTGCTTTAAGGCAGAATTTGAAGAACTTTGACAAGCTTGAATTTTTCTTATATGTACAATGCTATGTAGGTTACAGGCAGCACAATGCTGTCTTTTAATCTCCCTGCTGTCTTACCTCAAATTTGCTTATTTGCATTTTCTTTAGCCAGTTTACTCATTAACATGGGGAATGCCCAAGCATCACACATGGCCAGAAGGTGTGTTGCTGCCCTCCAGATGGCTTGGAGTACAACTTCCCTCAGGCCCTGTGAGTTTGACTACTGGAAGCTGGTGGTAGAAGTTGAAGCCCAAAACATCTGAAGGAAGGGGAAGGGTGCTCTAGTAGATCTGCAATGTAGCTTTCTCTGGCTTGTTAAGATTCAGCTCTGGTTCTGAAATCAGCTATTTTAATTGCATCTGCTTTTAGTCTGTATACTAAAACTGTATAGATACTGTACCTTTTCACACTTGGATGTCTTCTCCTGTTTCATTCTTGCATCTGTTCCACTGCCTGTATGCAGTACTGTGTGCTACCAACTGTCAGATATGAGAGTTGAGATACAGCTGCAGGAAACCAGGTTTCACAAAGCCCTTTTGGTACTGAACATGAGAAGACAATTTTACAGAGCAATCCTGGGCAAGTCTACTGGGAAGTAAGTCCCCTGGGGTTCAATAGGCCTTCTTGCCAGAGAAGTACATATGTGGTTGCAGACTTCATAAACCTGTGATCAGACTGGTTTTAAAGCTATCAGAGGAAACTGCACATTTATAGCATTGGTGTCTATTTACAGGGAACCAAAATCCATGTAGCTTAAGATGCGGATCACTGTTGCAAGAATTAAATGGATCAAGCATTGATATACTTTTGAGACAGGCATAGCACCAGTTACTTATCAATTAGGGTGAAGACAATAATGCACAGAATCTGGAAGCCAGATTCTCAAAACATTCTATCACTGAATGGGGAGTAGGTGGGTTTTGCTCCCTGCAGATTTACAATTTAGATTGTACACATCTTGGAGCATACCTCTGCCTTTTGTTTGGTTAACTCTATGAAGTACTATGTTCCTTGATGGTTCTATATAAATTAACCAGCATGTATTACTAACATGCCTGCACACACACACACACAGCTCATTAGGATGAATACGGTTGCTTTACTTTTTTCTTTCCAATGCTTGTGAGGTGACACTGATGAAGTTGCCGAAATGGCTTTCTGGATTGTCTTCTGAGCAATGCTGCTGAGAACTGAGCCATGTAACACAGCAGTTAGCATTCCCACCTGCCACTGATCTTTTCTGAAATGCTTAGATGTTCAGGGTATCTGGGATTTGTACTCTCTGATGCTCAAATAACACCTAAATGGGTGAGCTGGGACATTTCCTTGAGTGGAGGGCAAGAAATCTAACCCTGAAAGATGGGGAACATGAGTACATGGGGGTACACAATACTAACTCACCTGAGCAAATAAAAGTATAACCCACAATATACTTTTCTATGAGGAATAAGCAAACAAGGGATGAGTTTTCTGCTCTGCGAAAAGCTTTCTCTGTATTATCCCACAAGGGATGCTTCCTTGTATGTGGTTGTTTAAATCTGGCATGTTTTAAGTGCCCCTGTTGGACTATATTGCTGTGTTCACCCTAACAGTTATATATAATGGAAATGTATGTTTATGGCTATTTTTCTTAACAATAAATATATAATACAATAAATTCAAACTCTTTGTTTGGCTACTTGTTCTTTTCTCTCCATGTGTGTCCAGAGTTCTACTCTAGTGTCCTGAGAAGCTTTGTTCCTTATCTACTGCAAAATAGCTGCAACATTTCTATCTCTTCCTTGCCTGTGATGCTTGTCTGGCTGGACAACAGTGTCAAATCTCATTTGCTACTTTTGCTTGCTTGTTTGTTTCCATTTCTATACTGCCCAATAGTCAAACTTCAAAGATGATGAACAGAGGGAAAGTTTGGTGTTCAGTGGCCCTGGTATTATTCTAGAAAACATATTTCCATGCAAATACTGTGAATCTGCATAGTTTTACTGATATGCAGAACAGGAAATTTAAGGAGGACACTTTTCCAGTTTGCAGACCCATAATCTGCTTCACGAAGTCAATACCGTGTCTGATCCCATATAGCCTAATAGGCACAATAGGTAAGTATACGCAATCATGAATGTGTAAGTTTGAAATAGAAAATGTCTATTTACGAATATAGAAGGAATTCTGCAATCATGTGTTAAACTCAGCTTATTGTGCAGTATCAAAGGCCTCTTTCAAATTTATCTCAGTGTATTTTGCATGTACACACGGACAGGCAGACAGCCAAGGGCACACACACACAATGCACAGAAAATTGATCAATTCCTGCAAATAAATTAGCACAAACTCTTCATGAGCAATTGGGCACTGACCACTTCTTGTTGGCTTTCTTAGGCATCTGGAAAAGGGACTTGGATATTTGCTTAAATCAGATGGGCAACTTGTGGACATCCAGATGTTTGCAAGTCCCATCATCTCACCATTGGCTGTGTTCACTAGGGCTGATGGGAGTTGCAACCCAACAACATCTGGACAGCCACAATTTGCTCATTCCTGACTTAAATGTACATATGGAACCATTCAATTTAGAATTGGTTCTAAGAATTTTTAAAGTAACAACCAGAAAACAAAAACCTGGACAAGGCAATTTCTGTTTTCATCTTTAAGCAGTTTATCTCATTGTAACAAGTACCCGAAACTGAACCTGGAAAAAGATTGGATCTTGAGAGTTGTTATTCAGCTGGAATGATACTGTCTTTCCCCTGGCATAGCAGTTCTTGAAAATGAAGCCAGGTTGTGAGGCATAACTGCAAGATCAGAACTGATTCCTTTCTTTGTTGCTGATTCCCCAGTTGGGACCTCCTGAATGCTTTTTCTGTGCTCACTAGTTTCCTGGGTTTAGTGTATGTATCTCCCTATCAGTAAATCAGATACACAGAGGGAAACAAGCAGTCTCACTGGAATGTCTAAGTAATTGCCTGCACATGAGTTGCATGTACATAATAAATCAGTTGTTAAATTGGACAGAGGAGAACTAGATTTGAGGTGGGCAAATGAGTACAAGCCACTCATGCATATCATTCTAAAGTGCCTATATCAATTCCATGTACACCCCATTCTAAATTGTTTCTCTTCCAGCACCTCCTTTTCTCATTACATAAAGCACAATGATTGGGAAGTCTGTAGTATTAATTTGCTCTCTTTTGATCCATGTTTTGTGTCTTGGAGAAGTGTACTTTATAATATGAGCATGAATATAAAATTTGGCCCTTGCACAGACTTTATGAAGATACCTGTTACTTCTCTAAATGCTTATACCAAGGAATGCCACAGTTGATTAGAGACTGAGTAGCAAGGTAGCTCAGAGGTAAAGTAGTGAATGAGAACATTCCTGATTCAAATCTTGTTCTTCCTGGGAACTAAGTGGGTGACATCCAATGAGCTTTTTCAATTTATGGGATTATTTTGATCCATAAAAACTTGGGGGAAGGGAGACATTTCCTTGTAGCACTGTGCATACCCTCAAAATTTGATCTGGAAGACTGTAGAACCATCTGTAGTATATTTTCAGGGGTGTGAAATTAGTGGGAGGAAAGAAGGAAAAAGTCCCATCCTGTTAGCAGACTTTTGCTCACACAAATTTGGCTTTTACTAGGTTTTCTTATGCTAATCATAATTTGCCAGCCCCTTTACCTGCCGTATGGGGAGACAACATGTTGCAGTGGTTAGAAAGTCAGGCTGTGACTGAGGAAGCCTCAGGAATCCCCTCAGCCATGAAGTCTCACTGGGTGTCACTGCACCAGTCAATATTTCTCAGTCTATTCTACTGCAGAGAGTGCTTGTGAGAATGAATTGCAGATTGCACAGGGAGAAGGAACTAAATAGGCCATCTTGACCACCTTGGAGTAAGGAAGGCTTGGATGTAGTATGAAAATATGGAAAGATAAAACTAACTAGGACTGTCAGATGAATTACCAAGAGACATTTCAAACATTTTAAACTGCAAGCAGTAAAAATTAGAATTATCCATGATTTTGAACTTTAATTTGGTGACTTGATAGTGAAGATATTTGGTTCTTCTGAAGTTATCAGAATGGCATCTATCTTTAGAAGAACCATTTTTCCCAATGTAGTTTGTCTACTTGTTTTGCACTGATACAGTGCCAATAGTGTGGTTGCTTGATAATAGCCTTCCTCCTTGAATTGCTACAGTATAAGAAACCAAATTGCTGCTAAAGCTGTCCTCCAGTGACACAGAAATAAAAAGGTATTACACAAGAAAGCAGAAAAATAAGAGAATTTCCTTTCACTTGCTCTACCATGAAAGCTTTCCAACTCTGAAGCCCCAAATACAAGCACTTTTGGGGGAGGGGGTGAAAAACTCAAGAAGAGCCATGCTGGAGCACATCAAAAGCTTATCTAGTCCAGGATTCTGCACAGAATCCGTGGCCAACCAAGGCTGTATATGCCTGAACCTGGAAAAAAATGTGCACTATGGAAAATTAAAATCATCAGGAAAAAATGTGCACTATGAAATTAAAAAATGCATTTTTACACTTTAGCAAGTAAGAAGAAATATGCATTTGGGCATGCACCTAAAAATCACACTGTTCCCATTTTTAAAAAATCAAACACCAACAAAAGCTTGCATGCAGAAACAAGAATGAGGCAAACTGAGTTTTGAAGTGGACTCTGCAAACCTCAACAAGTCCAAGCCTTGCTGATTCACTCATCCCTCCACAGCAGAGCACAGTTTTCAGATCCTCTGATCATTCTCACCTTGCAACTGCTGCAAATGGCTTCCTGATGACAACTCTTCCACAATTGGAAGAATTAACCCCAAGCATAAAGTGGCAAGAGAAGCAGTAGAGTCCAAGCGGTCAGTTTCTGCAATTCGGGCCATTGCAAACATTTTACAAAGATGCATTTGCTTGTAGCTGGTGAAGTGCTCTGATAGCACTGATGGTAATTAGGTGTCCTCCCATGCAAACACAACAGACATGTACCAGTCTTAAGAAGGTGTTTAATATTCCTTAGGCGTGCATGTTATTTTCTAGTAGCTCTTGTCAGTTTGCATGTCATTATTCATGCCATCCAATGCGCCTGTTTTCTGTGGCTCCTTTGAAGGTCACCTCTACTGTGACTCAAGCTAAGGTTTGTTTAATTGCTACTAAGCCTGCATGTGAGTCAAATCCTTCCTCGTCCTTGTCCTCAGGTATGTGGCCATATCCCGAGAGGAGAGAGAACAGAACCTGATGGCCTTCCAGCACAGCGAGAGGATTTACTTCCGGACTTGTCGGGACATCCGGCCAGGGGAGAGGCTGAGGGTCTGGTACAGTGAGGATTACATGAAGCGACTGCACAGCATGTCTCAAGAGACCATCAACAGAAACCTCACAAGAGGTGGGTGTCTTTCCCGTCTTTATTCTTTCTGAATTAAAAAAAGAAAAATGCCAAAATTGGAATGATTATGAAGTTCCCAAAGGAACTGATACAAATAACTGTATTTATACATCTGTATAATATACCAAGAAAGAAAAATCCAACATCATCAAACAATAGTTTGAAATGAACAGAAAACCCCACTGAAGTAAGTTAATCCAATAGGACAATTTGGGGAGTATTTGATTCCATTAGCCTGAAATGAATGTCCTTTGCTTGACTGGATTTCCTGGCTTGCAGAACATTTACCCCCTTGCAAAGTATCTGTAAGAACTGATTAATCTTGCCACCATGTTTTTCTGTGACAAAGAGTGGCACCTGTTAAGATGCATTGGGTACATCTGACCAGGGTTTTATAAGATATATGGGAATGCTCATAAGATGTGCATATAATCCTGGGGGTGGGAGTTGCTAGAGCAAATCAAGGGTTTCTGTCAATAATCAAGACTGTGACCTTGGCAAAAAATAGGGGAAAAATAGGAACGTTGAATTTGCAGGAGGCTCATCTGAGTTTGTATTGATATGAATTCAAGGTGCAGATTCTGTTTAAAATATTTTGGTATGGAACCATAAAAAGAGTGTATCTATTAGTCCTGAAATAGCATTCGAAAATGTGCACAAGCACTTACTGAAGCACACGTCTATTGAACCTACTTCATGTCTGTGGTGATGTTTTGTGGCCTGAGTCTTGCTTCCTTCTCATTTTCCTTAAAAGAACTTTCCCTAAATTGCCAGCAGGTTTCAGTGATGCAGGAATTAAGAGAGCAAAGCTAAAGGAAACGATCGAAAGAGTTTTGCGGTTCAGTTGAAAGGAATAATCTATTTCTGTTTAATAGCTAACCTGGGCAAGATCATATGAAATACAAAGCAGACATGGTATTAAGATTCAAACACTTGACATGTCCAATTAAAGGATCTCAGGTTAGGGAGGACAGGAGATTCATTTTTCTTAAATCTTCGAGAGCTGTTGACAGTCTTGAATTTGGACAGGCTTATAGTAAGACTCAAGATAAGAAAGGTTCTTTTCTATGCCAGCATTATCTGCCGCTAAAACAGAAATGCAGGAGGCTGATCCTACCAATTGGATTGGGCCTTCTGTGCAAAAGCCATAGCAGTTTGGTGTGCCATACAACAGGGCAGTGATGTGAGAGATGCTAGGAACTGAACGTGCCGAACGTGAGGACCTAGGAGTGTTTTAAAACACACACACAAATAACCATCAATGTTTGTTCCATCATGTCTCAGCAAGCCATGGCAGGAAATCCTGGGCAACTGTCTCATGCATAATCTGGGATCAGTATTCTGAAAACATGTCATTCTTTTGGTCAAGGCAATGCTATAGATTATGCACTTCCCCACACTCACTATGCATGAGCATAGAAATTGTCCCTGGGTTCTAAATACAGCATTTGTGCCAATTTTAGGTTTAAAATATGTATCTAATTAAAAATGACATATATAGAATACACAGCCCTGATTTAATGAGTGCTTCTGTTTAAGAATCTGGTATGAAATTTTGATAATTTATGACAAGAAAGGAAAAACTAATTAACAAATATTTATGTCTCAAGATCTACATGGTAGATACTTGAAGGATGAAATTGCTGGTCTCCTGGAAAAAAATATGCAATTGGTTACTAAATCTGCTTCTATGCTAGAAGATAATAGAGTAGTCAATAATGCTGGTTTTTAAAATAAGATTTAAAGGAACACCAGGATATTCCAGGGCAGTTAGCCTAATGAGAATGATTAAGAATATGAAAGAACAAGCCCCCCCCCGCCTTTTTTTGATAGGACTCAAAATGGCTTCTGCAATGGGCACTCCTGACTTACCAGCCTTGTAGTGTTCTTTAGAGGGTAAACAAGTATTTGGATAGGGCTGATAGATAATGTACTTAGATTTTCAAAAGGCCTTTTAAAAAGTTCTCAGCAACAACCTCTGAGAAAAATCCTTAACAGGAAAAATCCTCTTATGGGTCCATAAATGGTTAAAGAACAGGAAACAGGATAGGAGAAAACACAGTTCTTGCAATGGCAGGTAGTGAGCAGTAGAAACTGCAGTGTTCATAAATGATCTGGATTTGGGTGAGTAAAGGGGCCACTCTTGGATTATAGCTGATTATTCAAAGAGGATGGCAAAGTGCAGGTTTGTAAACAGCTGCAAAAGGTTATTGCTAAACTGGGTGAATAAATAGTACAATGGCTAATGAGTTTCTGCATAACTTAGTAATGCAGAGTACACGCTGGGGCAAAAGGCAGGAAAGACATCTTGGATCTGTGGTGAATAGCTTAATGAAAATGTCATGTGCAAGTTGCTGGTGCTTCATGTGCAAGAAGCCCAAGCTGGTTTTCGTTTTTTTTAGTAAAGGAAAGAAAAATAAGCACACAGTTTGTAACATTTACAATACACCTGTTATCCCAGTACAGCTATCGTGAAACTGGAAAAAGAGGGTTTCATTTGCAGAAAGGTGGTTTCATTCCAGGTGCATATGCATGGGACATTGTTACGGGGTGGGGAGAAGGAGGCCTTACAGTGCAACCCGTGCTCAGAAGCAGGTCCCACTGGATTCTGTGGACTAAACTCCCTTGAAAATTAAGGTTTGGGATTGTACCCTGCAACTCTGATTTTGGATTAAGCCCAGTTGAAATCAGTGGAACTTTCTTCTATGTAAGTCTGCATAGCAGGAAATGGTGAACCTCTTCTAGCCCAAGGGCAGAACTTAACAGGAACTTAGTTTTTTCAGTAGTGAGTGGGGCTAAAGAAAAAATGCAAAGAATGCCATCCTGTTGTATCTCTTATTGCCAGTAAGGAAGCCCTGGAAGAAGCATTTGAACCTTTTACAATGTGGAAAAGATGCACAAAAGCTGAGAAACCCCCAAATGATTGATGGTTTGGAAAAAGAGATTGTGTAGGGATGGGGGCACTCTTCCTATAGTACACCCTTCAAGGTTGTCAGCTCAGATTCTGATTCAGAAGTGGAAGAGAGTTGGGGTTTGAATTTGCAGGATCTGAAGACAAGCCTGGTAGGCCCTGAGAACTAGACAGTTTCAAATTTGGTGGGAAATTCTAGTGAGCAAGCTAAGATCACGCTGAGATGGGTGAGAATATACTTAACATCATTAGTCCAATCATACAGCATCAGGCTCAGAGGACAAACCAACTAAGAAGCATCAGATCTTGGAGGCAGTTGGCCCATAAGCAGAATGTTCCATCTTGAATGTGGGGTCAGCTCTTCTCAGTTTGAAAGGGAGTAATGGGTTTCAGTGTAGACTCAGCTTTTCATAATCAAGACACATTTCTCTAATGACCGGTATTCAAACTTTCCTTGGGTCTTGTTACTGACTTCTGCAGTACTCTTCCTTTGTAGTACAACCACTCACACTGGTTAGTTTTAACATAATAAAGAGTATTAATTAGAAAGACTTTATCCCGATGGAGCCATGGGAAAGGGTGTGGCTAATTAGGGAACTCCTGCTGGCCAAATTGGGAGTCCAGGAGACTGGATTTTGCCCTGGGCCTGAACTTTTCCATCCCTATATATAGGACTGTGCTTTAAGGAAGACCATGTAGAAGTATTATAAAATTAAGAACAGGGTGGGCAAATTGTAGACAGAACTTTTCTCCCTCCTTCGTGACAGTAGAATTTAGAGTTATCCAATTAA